>NC_069128.1:35338478-35638478 GCF_026914265.1 Mya arenaria | reverse complement strand
ATGCTTTGTTCATAAGCCATTCCCATGATAAGCCATATTTTTACAACAACCAATCAGAATCTCAGAACCAAATTTGAAATAGGGGCGGCCATTTTGTTGGGATTTCAGCAGGAAAGGTTGGATGTTTTTAAGGAATTAATGAATTTACACAAATAACAACCATTGATAATCAAAGGGATAAATTAATGATATTAAATTTATTATATAACTATCATAAGATCAGATGAACATGGACTATGATTTGGAATGACAAACCAATCATTTGATGTTTTGTAAAAGATGACATGCAATACTGGTGAGTTCTTATAATACTCTGATCTTATACTTATTTTAGTTGTTTATCAATTACTTAATAACCTCAGTGACTATTTTCTTAAACATGTTGGACTTGTATTTCAAAATGATATCCAGCTCATAAAAATACAATGAAATTTATAAGATATAGTTTTAAAACTCATTGATTTCTTGTTTTTACCCTTGGCTTAACAGAATATCTATCAAATTTTGCAGAATGTTTTTCCATTAAATGTACATTTGATAAGGTTCAGTGTTGTTTTCCAAGGGGTAATAAACCTGCCATCTGCCAGATGGCCTACCAGATATTGAAAATTGGATTGATCAATTATGTAAAGTATTAATTAACAATCTGGTAGTTCACACTGTGTAATAGTGTAATTGACAGTTTAAACAAATAGTTTACAATTAAGGTATCATACTGAAATGTATGCCTCTACACCGACTAATGGTGTAAATAATTAGAAGATCTAAACAAAAATAAAGAATATTAAGTATAAATATTGATTTAAAACATTTAGAATATGCTTCCTTGTGGTTTAATAGAGACTATTGTATCAGTGAAAAAATTGATATTCAACAATTTCACATTTTAGTACAGCAATAACAGGTCATAATGTTTTGTTTTTATTCTTTATTGGGGAAGTTTATACACAGGTATCAATGGGCTATTTATTCGTATCATGTGGGAACTAGTGATAAACTTGGCATTGATGTACATATGATATATATTTTATTAAAAGTTTTTTGTTACACCAGTCTGAGGCTTTTTATCCCCTATAGTATTAGAGGGTTGGAGGGAAAAAAGCAGCTTTTGAGAAGAGCTGCGTTTTTTTTGCCATAAAAAGCGCAGCTTTTGCGAAGCTTTCTGCAGTATTGGCCAAAAAAGCGCAGCTTTTGCGAAGCTTTCTCCTGTTTGGACTCAAAAAGCACAGCTATTTACAAAAGCTACGCTTTTTGCTTGAAATAGCGAAGCTATGTGCGGTATTGGCCTAAAAAGCACAGCTTTTGCGAATAGCTGCGCTTTTTGGCCAATACCGCACAAAGCTTCGCTATTTCAAGCAAAAAAGCGCAGCTTTTGCGAATAGCTGCGCTTTTTGGCAAATACCGCACAAAGCTTCGCAAAAGCTTCGCTATTTCAAACAAAAAAGGAAGAAACTTTACAAAAGCTTCGCTTTTTCAAACAAAAAACACAGCTATTGCGATTAAAACACACAGCTTTTGCAAAGAGCTGCGCTTTTATGTCCAAAAAGCTGCGCTTTTAACAAATCGAAAGCTTCGCTAAAGCTTCGTTTTTTTGGCCAATACCGCATCGTTTTGCGACGCTTTTAGCATCGTTTTGCGACGCTTTAGCGAATATTTTTTTGCACGGGTGTACTGACATTCCTCGTACATAATACTAACACTGTACTGACATTCCTCGTACATAAAACTAACTCTCAGTACTGACATTCCTCGTACATAAAACTTTAACTGTACTGACATTCCTCGTACATAAAACTAAAACCGTACGACATTCCTTGTACATAAAACAAACACTGTACTGACATTCCTCGTACATAATACTTCAACTGTACGACATTCCTTGTACATAATACTTCAACTGTACGACATTCCTTGTACCTAAAACTAACACTGTACTGACATTCCACGTACATAATACTAACACTGTACTGACATTCCTCGTACATAATACTATCACTGAACTGACATTCCTCGTACATAATACTAACACTGAACTGACATTCCTCGTACATAATATTTCAACTGTACGACATTCCTCATACATAAAACTAACATTGTACTGATATTCCTCGTACATAATAATTACACTGTACTGACATTCCTCGTACATAAAACTAACACTGTACCGACATTACTCATACATAATACTAGCACTGTATACCGAAATTCATTGTACATAATATTTCAACTGTACCGACATTCCTCATACAAAAAACTTACACTGTACTGACATTCCTCATACATAATACTTACACTGTACCGACTTTCCTCCTACATAATACTTACACTGTACGACATTCCTCGTACATAATGCTTACACTGTACTGACACATCTCGTACATAAAACTAACACTGTACTGACTTTCATTGTGCATAATACTAACACTGTACTGACATACCTCAAACATCAAACTTTAACTGGAGGACATTCCTTGTAAGTAAAACTAACACTGTACAGACATTCCGCATACATAAAATTAGCACTGTACCGACATAACACTGACTTAATACTTGCACTGTTTTGACGTTCCTCGCACATAATACTTGCACTGTACTGACATTCCTCGTACATAATGCTTGCACTGTACCAACCTTCCTCATATATAAAATTCACACTGTACTGACACCACTTTCATAATTCTTGCACTGTACCGACATTCCTCGCACAAAATACCTGCACTGTACTAACATTCCTCATACATAATAATTACACTGTACCAACACACATAATACTACTAATTTCTTAAAGCTGCACTTTCAGGGATTGACCGTTTTAACAACTTTTTTTATTTTTTGTCTTGGAAAGAAGGTTTTTTTGAGTACAAATCTGCAAACCGATGATAAAAGACTGCTGACAAACGATCAGAGAGCAGATTTGCACATTTCTGTAAGAAAACTTATGTTTTTTGGTTTGAACCGTTACAAACGGTTAAAGAAAAAACATAAAGCATGAATTTTTAGCTCGAATATTCGAAGGATAGGTGGGCTATACTACTCGCCCCAGCGTCGGCGTCGGCGTCCGGTTAAAGTTTTAGGGAAATTAGGGATTTTCACTCAAAACTCCGATACCATTCATTCAATTGACTTACTACTTCACACAGTTGTTCAGAGCCATCTCATAATGAGGTTAGATAACTCCATATTATCTTTTATACAAATTATGGCCCCTGATTGACTATGGAACTTAGGTTAAAGTCTTAGGGCAGGTTGGGATATTTATTAATAACTTCTATACCCTTTAATCAATCGACTTAATACTTCACACAATTGTTCAGGACCATCACCCAATGAGGTTACATAACTCCATATCCTTAATACAAGATATGGCCCCTGATTGACTTAGGTTAAAGTTTTAGGCAAGTAAAAGTTAAGGGCAAGTTGGGATTTTAAAAAAAAACTTCTATACGTTTCATTCAATGCACTTAATAAAATTCAGAATTATTTACGACCATCTTACAACAAGAAACATAACTCCATTTTAACCCTAAATACAAATTATGTCACTTGAATTTTTTCATAAAGGGAAAACAAGTTATTTGAATGACTTGCATCATTTTTCGGGTGGTGGGAGGGCAGCATCAAAGTCAGCTGATGTATTGAACAATTTTAGTTAGGTTTAACATAAATAGACCAAACTTGGTAATATTAAATTGTTATTGTATTCACTTCTCATTTAAGCGGCGAAGTCGAGCGCGCTGTCTTACGACAGCTCTTGTTTAACTTAAATATGAAATTTTGCGTTAATATTTTGTCAGTAGTCTTATATGACTGGTATCCATGGATTTTCGTAAAAACTGGCTTGTTCCAAGACAAGTTGTCAAAACGTTTAATCTGTGAGAGTGCAGCTTTAATATGCTTGTTAAGGTACTCGTACTTTTGCAAACTTGCTTGTCATTATACATTTTTACATTAGAAATGGAAATTCTGCTATGATACAGGCTCCTTCATTTTAAGACATTTTTTAAATTTACATTTTTTTTCTTTTTTTGAAAGACAATACTGAACAAATATATCCCAACTTGAGCATTTAAAACAAGGAGGCTGAGGGTAGATATTGTTCTTTGTAACATAAAATAATAAATAAACTACTGGATGTAATTTAACTATATTTCATACAATGGTAAAGCACAATGAGAGATATGCAGTGTACAAGAACAATAAATATATTTCAGCTAACTACATAGTTGGCACACATCTGATTACTCTAACGATTTGAATTAAACATCGACCATTGGTTAAACATGAAGAGTTCAACTACATGTACATTGTACAATAACCTCAGAGTTTAAAGGCCTCACTTTTAGGAAAGAAACAGTGTCCAGGTGGCATCCGGGTGTTTTCTTCACTTCTGTGTCAGCTATAGTTTCCCAGGAAAATCAACAAAACAATTAGATTTAGTTTTTCTCGGCTTTGCTCTTGTTTTAAATTATGATTAATACAAAGCAATATTGGGTTGATTATTTAGATATATCCTCCATTTCCATATTTAACTAATACTTGCACATACATGTATTGTGTAAGTTTATGATATTATTCTATAAAATAAGATTTATTTAGAAAAGGTTGCTTAAGTTCTTTGGAAAATGAAACATTTCTTTCATATTTTCTGCATGTTACGAAACTTGTCTGAAATTAATGTCTAATGAGAAGTTTACATCTGACCTAATAACTTCTGGGTTTCTTTAAAGCGGCACTTTCACAGTTTTGACAATTCTTACGGTTTTGTCTCAAAATCAGCTGATTGTGGTATAAATCCCATCAATATAGTCATATAGGATTCATGTAAGATAAAGCACTATAGAGCATATTTAAAATGGTGGCAAACTGTTGAAAATTTCATTTTTTTAAAGTGTAAGTTACACTTTCAGCAGAAAAATATCATTTTTCGAAAACATAAATACGAAAAAACTGTGGTGTGATTTTTTGTCAGCAGCTTTGTATCACTAGTTTTCAGAAAATGTGCAAAAAAATGGCTCTGATTGCTGGACAAAATAAAAAAAAATGTCAAAGTGAGAGTGAAGCTTTTATTATGAGTATTTTTCACTCAAGCTCCTTCATCACTTAACTTTAGATTTAGGACATCTCTATTTATATTTGTTTTAGGATTACATTAATTTGTTTAAACATGTATTACAGGCTAGAGCTACAGTTATGTCAATTTGAAATAGAAATTATGAGAGCGGTGGCCTACTTGAGTTTCACAAACCTTCCACTGAGATTGAGACCAGCATACAAAACCGAAGTCAAAAAACACAACAAGGTACATTAATGTATAGTCTTATTGTGTGTTTTTGTCACTGTTTGTAACCTGTCTCTGAGCTTATTCAAACAAAGCGCTGCACGAAAAATATATTTTCATAACAAGGGTTTTTATGTGGAGTAACTGTTTTGAGCACAATGTTAAAAGACTGAGCATGCTCAAGTTAAACTTTATTTATTCTAAAATACACCGTTTTTTCACCATATTTGTGTCCAACCAGAAAAAAACCTTATGTGCAGCCACCATTATCGTGTCCTACCAAATATAACCTTATGTGTAGTCATCTTATTTGTGTCCTACCAGTCGAAACCTTATGTGTATTCTCCTTATTTGTATCCTACCAGACATAACCATATGTGAAGCCACCATATCGGTGTACAACCAGACATAACCTTTTGTGCAGCAACCATATTTGTGTCCTTCCAGACATAACCATATATGCAGTCACAATATTTGTGTACAACCAGACAAAACCTTATGTGCAGCCACCATATTCGTGTCCTATTAAATATAACCTTATGTGTAGTCATCTTATTTGTGTCCTACCAGTCGAAACCTTATGTGTATTCTCCTTATTTGTGTCCTACCAGACATAACCATATGTGAAGCCACCATATCGGTGTACAACCAGACATAACCTTTTGTGCAGCCACCATATTTGTGTCCTTCCAGACATAACCATATATGCAGTCACCATATATGTGTCCTTCCAGTCATAACCTTATGTGCATCCACCATATTTATGTCCTACCAGTCATAACCTTATGTGCAGTCACCATATTTGTGTCCTCTAGACATAACCTTATGTGCAGCTACCATATTTGTGTCCTTCCAGACATAACCATATATGCAGTCACCATATATGTGTCCTTCAAGTCATAACCTTATGTGCAGCCACCATATTCGTGTCCTTCCAGTCATAACCTTATGTGCAGCCACCATATTTGTGTCCTCTAGACATAACCTTATGTGCAGCCACCATATTTGTGTCCTACCAGTCATAACCTTATGTGCAGTCACCATATTTGTGTCCAACCAGTCATAACCTTACGTGCAGCCACCATATTTGTGTCCTACCAGTCATAACCTTATGTGCAGCAACCATATTTGTGTCCTACCAGACATAACCATATATGCAGTCACCATATATGTGTCCTTCCAGTCATAACCTTATATGCAGCCACCATATTTGTGTCCTTCCAGTCATAACCTTATGTGCAGCCACCATATTTGTGTCCTACCAGTCATAACCTTATGTGCAGCCACCATATTTGTGTCCTACCAGTCATAACCTTATGTGCAGTCACCATATTTGTGTCCTCTAGACATAACCTTATGTGCAGCCACCATATTTGTGTCCTTCCAGACATAACCATATATGCAGTCACCATATATGTGTCCTTCAAGTCATAACCTTATGTGCAGCCACCATATTTGTGTCCTTCCAGTCATAACCTTATGTGCATCCACCATATTTGTGTCCTACCAGTCATAACCTTATGTGCAGCCACCATATTTGTGTCCTCTAGACATAACCTTATGTGCAGCCACCATATTTTTTTCCTACCAGTCATAACCTTATGTGCAGTCACCATATTTGTGTCCAACCAGTCATAACCTTATGTGCAGCCACCATATTTGTGTCCTACCAGTCATAACCTTATGTGCAGCAACCATATTTGTGTCCTACCAGACATAACCATATATGCAGTCACCATATATGTGTCCTTCCAGTCATAACCTTATATGCAGCCACCATATTTGTGTCCTACCAGTCATAACATTATGTGCAGCCACAATATTTGTGTTCTACCAGTCATAACCTTATGTGCAGCCACCATATTTGTGTCCTACCAGTCATAACCTTATGTGCAGCCACCATATTTGTGTCCTCTAGACATAACCTTATGTGCAGCCACCATATTTGTGTCCTACCAGTCATAACCTTATGTGCATCCACCATATTTGTGTCCTACCAGTCATAACCTTATGTGCAGTCACTATATTTGTGTCCTCTAGACATAACCTTATGTGCAGTCACCGTATTTGTGTCCTTCCAGACATAACCATATATGCAGTCACCATATATGTGTCCTCTAGACATAACCTTATGTGCATCCACCATATTTGTGTCCTACCAGTCATAACCTTATGTGCAGCCACCATATTTGTGTCCTCCAGACATAACCATATGTGCAGCCACCATATTTGTGTCCTACCAGTCATAACCTTATGTGCAGTCACCATATTTGTGTCAAACCAGTCATAACCTTACGTGCAGCCACCATATTTGTGTTCTACCAATCCTAACCTTATATGCAGCCACCATATTTGTGTTCTACCAGTCATAACCTTATATGCAGTCACCATATTTGTGTCCAACCAGTCATAACCTTATATGCAGTCACCGTATATGTGTCCTTCCAGTCATAACCTTATGTGCAGCCACCATATTTGTGACCTTCCAGTCATAACCTTATGTGCAGCCACCATATTTGTGTCCTACCAGTCATAACCTTATGTGCAGCCACCATATTTGTGTTCTACCAGTCATAACCTTATGTGCAGTCACCATATATGTGTCCTCCAGACATAACCTTATGTGCAGCCACCATATTTGTGACCTTCCAGTCATAACCTTATGTGCAGCCACCATATTTGTGTCCTTCCAGACATAACCATATATACAGTCACCATATATGTGTCCTTCCAGACATAACCTTATGTGCAGCCACCATATTTGTGTCCTACCAGTCATAACCTTATGTGCAGCCACCATATATGTGTCCTCTAGACATAACCTTATGTGCAGCCACCATATTTGTGTCCTACCAGTCATAACCTTATGTGCAGTCACCATACTTGTGTCCAACCTGTCATAACCTTACGTGCTGCCACCATATTTGTGTCCTACCAGTCATAACCTTATGTGCAGCCACCATATTTGTGTTCTACCAGTCATAACCTTATGTGCAGCCACCATATTTGTGTTCTACCAGTCATAGCCTTATGTACAACCACCATATTTGTGTCCTACCAGACATAACCATATGTGCAGCCACCATATTTGTGTCCTTCCAGACATAACCTTATGTGCAGCCACCATATTTGTGTCCTTTTAGACATAACCATATGTGCAGTCACCATATTTGTGTCCTACCAGACATAACCATATGTGCAGCCACCATATTTGTGTCCTTCCAGTCATAACCTTATGTGCAGCCACCATATTTGTGTCCTTCCAGACATAACCTTATGTGCAGCCACCATATTTGTGTCCTACCAGACATAACCATATTTTAAGTCACAATATTTGTGTCCTTTCAGTCATAAACATACGTACAGCCACCATATTTGTGTCCTTCCAGTCATCATATTATGTGCAGTCACCATATTTGTGTCCTACCAGACATAACATAATGTGTAGTCACCATATTTGTGTCCCACCAGTCATGACCTTATGTGCGGTCAACATATTTGTGTCCTTCCAGACAAAACCATATGTGCAGTCACCATATTAGTGTCCTTCCAGACATAAGCATATGTGCAGTCACCTTATTTGTGTACATATCCTTATGTGTAGCCACCATATTTGTGTCCTTCCAGTCATAACCTTATGTGCAGTCACCATATTTGTGTCCGTCCGGTCACAACCTGATGTGCAGCCACCACATTTGTGTCCTTCTACACATAACCTTATGTGTAGTCACCATATTTGTATCCTTCTAGACATAACCTGATGTGCAGCCACCATATTCGTGTCCTTCCGGTCATAACCTTATGTATATTCACCATATTTGTGTCCTACCAGACATAACCTTATGTGCAGTCACCATATTTGTGTCCTTCTAGACATAACCATATATGCAGTCACCATATTTGTCTCCTACCAGACATAACTTTATGTGTAGTCACCATATTTGTGTCCTTCCAGTCATAATATTATGTGTAGTCACTATATTTGTGTCCTACCAGACATAACATTATGTGCAGTCACCATATTTGTGTCCTTGTAGACATTACCATATGTGCAGTCACCATATTTGTGTCCTACCAGACATAACCATACGGGCAGTCACCATATTTGTGTCCTTCCAGACATAACCTTATTTGCAGTCACCGTTTTTTCACCATATTTGTGTCCAACCAGACAAAACCTTATGTGCAGCCACCATTTTCGTGTCCTACCGAATATAACCTTATGTGTAGTCATCTTATTTGTGTCCTACCAGTCGAAACCTTATGTGTATTCCTCGTATTTGTGTCCTACCAGACATAACCATATGTGAAGCCACCATATCGGTGTCCAACCAGACATAACCTTTTGTGCAGCCACTATATTTGTTTCCTTCCAGACATAACCATATATGCAGCCAGCATATTTGTGTCCTTCAAGTCATAACCTTATGTGCAGCCACCATATTTGAGTCCTACCAGTCATAACCTTATGTGCATCCACCATATTTGTGTCCTTCCAGTCATAACCTTATGTGCAGTCACCATATTTGTGTCCTTCCAGACATAACCTTATGTGCAGCCACTATATTTGTGTCCTACCAGACAAAACCAAATGTGAAGTCACCATATTTGTGTCTTTTCAGTCATAACCTTACGTGCAGCCACCATATTTGTGTCCTTCCAGACATAACCATATGTGCAGCCATCTTATTTGTGTACATTACCTTATGTGTAGCCACCATATTTGTGTCCTTCCGGTCATAACCTTATGTGCAGCCACCATATTTGTGTCCTTCTACACATAACCTTATGTGTTGTCACCATATTTGTACCCTTCTAGACATAACCTGATGTGCAGCCGCCATATTCGTGTCCTTCCGGTCAAAACCATATGTGTAGTCACCATATTTGTGTCCTACCAGACATAACCTTATGTGCAGTCACCATATTTGTGTCCTTCTAGACATAACCATATGTACAGTCACCATATTTGTGTCCTACCAGACATAACCTTATTTGTAGTCACCATATTTGTGTCCTTCTAGACATAACCTTATGTACAACCACCATATTTGTGTCCTTCCGGTCATAACCTTATGTGTAGTTACCATATTTGTGTCCTACCAGACATAACTTTATGTGCAGTCACCATATTTGTGTCCTTCTAGACATAACCATATGTGCAGTCACCATATTTGTGTCCTACCAGACATAACCTTATGTGTAGTCACCATATTTGTGTCCTACGAGATAAAACCGTATATGCAGCCACTATATTTGTGTCCTACCAGACATAACCACAGTCACCATGTGTCTGTATTCTCCAGACATAATCACATTTACCATATGTCTGTGTCCTTCCAGACATGCCACATTCATCAAATGGCTCAAGGGGACAGTCCCTGCAGTTTACAGCATAGCTCTTGTAGCCCTACAAACTTCAGATAAGCGATAAATCTGGGCTTCAAGATATATATGTACTTGCTTTAAGTTCATACTTGATTTGAGCAAAATTCACAATTTCAGCATCAAAATCCAGGATCAGATCCCAGACGGAACCCTGTCTCCTTCATAAAAAGTTAAGTTCAGATGTTCTATAAGTATAAGCCACATACATGTTCACTACTTATGGCGGACAAGAATTTTCTCAAATTGATTATAAATGCGTTTTCCTAGATTTACACCCTTCCATTTTGCAGTGGACCCTGCAGATGTTGCCTTTCCTGAGATTGAGGAGGATGGTACTGTCAGCTTAACAGAATATTTTTAAAGTTAGATTTTACAGCAATTAGCATTCCAAAGATGTGAAACAGGGCTATATTCCTTCTTTAACATGGGTTGTTAATAGGTGCCTCCCCCTCTTAAAATATCTTTAAAATCAGGCAGTTTTCCCCATAAAATCAGGCAGTTTGTCCCAATAGTTTTTTTTCATTCCCTTTTGGACAATATATCACTTATTGTCACAATTATTGAAATTTGTACAAATCACTGTCCAGTTCATGACTTACAATTATAAATTCAGCAATGACACCTAGACGTTTAGTAACGACCATCTTTCCTGATATGCCTATTTCACTATTATTTTTAAATTTAGATTTATATTCATGAAATATCCATGGGTTTTGGGTTAAAAAGAAGTATGAAAATCCTGTGTAAAGTAGATTACAGAATTCTTGATCATAAGCACATATAATCTTGATAGGATAGAACAGTTTATGTAAGTCATTGCAAGAAATCATGACATTGGTGATGCCTTTCTTATTTAAATTCATTTTTGTATTTTAAGGTAAAGAACGGATCCAAGATTTTCTGGATATGACCAAGACCCACTCCCTGCAAGGTTTGAGCAGAATAAAGCAGTATTGAAAACAAAAACAAATCTTTCAATGAAAACAAAACACTTGCGTTTGAAAGCAGAGAAGAAAAAAGCAGAAACGCCGATAAACTGAAGTGATTGGAGTTTCACCACGATAGAATACCATTAACAGTCATCAAGTTGGTCGGTCTTGCAGGTGATCTGTGCAAAAGTGCAAAATGTTTGTGACGCAAACCAAACTACTTTGACTAAAGTTTTCAAAATACGGTCTTGGAACTTTAAACATTTGTTCGGCATGAAGTGAAGATTAATTTTACATACTTATCATATGGATCAGTCCGATAATTGTTAGTTGGGGGAAAGGATTCTTAAAATATTTGTGATGCAAACAAGTAATAATTTTCAAAAATACATTCAGTGGAAGAACTTTTTATACAAACCTTTTCACATTAGTTAAGAAAAATCTGGACACAGGTTGATCTGTACCAAGCAAGTAATACTATGCAAATAAAGTAACTAACTTTAGTCTGATGACTTGATTAACAGCTATCTATTTGTTTGACTGACCACTGTGCACACACTGTGAATTACAGCCTTGCGTATTTAAGTGACCATTGAAACTGCATTCTCAAAAATTGACAATTTTTACCTTTTTTATATTTTTTTTTCTCAAAATCTATATAATCATATAATGATAACACAGCTTAGGTATTTCCAAGATTAGTGTGTCACTTCGTATGTATGCAAGTATACAACTGACAGGAAATATTTGCTCAGTAACCACAACATTATATCATACTTGTTGTATTCATCAAATGCTAATGTAGCTTTAAAATTTGTATACAATTTCCAACCTTTTGTAAACTGCATTGTTGCTACAGTTATTGTGAATTTTCCATAAAAAAAACTTTCAGTTTCAAAGAGACAATACATAAATCAGTCAACAATTCATTAAATGGAGGTTAATTGCATTGATGAGATATTGTTGCACCCAGATCTAGAATATTGGAGCCTTAGGCCATACTTATACAAAACCTTGACATTTGTACACAAACATCATTCATTCAATATAATTATTCCTTAAGAGATTTGGTTACACGAGTGCTAAATAATAACATTGTGTCAAAGTTTGAGAGCGTTTGTTCTTTGGATGTTCAGTAAATATTTCTAAATAAATTTGGGTGTTAATTCTTTTCTAAAACCAAAATAGGTTTTGACTGGCATGAACAGACATAGGATAGCATAGTATGAACAGAGGCACCAGTATCTTCCATAATCCTCAGTTTTATCTAATGTTTTAAACATAATATTATACAACGTAACATGTAGCATTGAGCAATATTAGAACTAATACAAGAGTGAACTATACAAATACAATTTCACTATAGGAATAAAAAGTTACTGTTCGGAAAGTTTGGATTTATTTTAACACTACAATGTAAGTTTATATCAGTTCTTTTATCCCCACTAAGGGCAGATGGATATTATTTCAGTGTTGGTTGTCCGTCCTTCCTTCCCCCTGTTTTTCTATCTATAACACTCTTTTGTGTCCCAGGCATATCTTGGTACTTGATAATAAAATTTGTTGAAAATTTGTATAGTTGTATATATACGGGAAATATACAGGCATGGGAATGATGCATGTCAAATGCCATCAACATCTTTATAATTATGTATAGTAGAGTAATGGCCCTTTGTTACTTTCAAATAACCATTTCTGCCTGTAGACAAAAACATGTCCATTCAACTGATGAATGGTCAGGCATAGTGTCAACAAGCTTGGTTGTTTGTTGATGTTGACAAGTAGATGACCCCTTTTGTTTTTGATGCCAATATGGTACTATAGGAAGTATTTGTTCTCTATTTAATGTGTATCACTATGCCAAAATTTGACCCCTACTTTGAAATCATTTGTATCCATGGGTCACAGTTAAAACATGTAACACTATGAACAATGTTCTTTAATCATGAGCTTACTGTTTCAAGCGTTACAGACAAATTCATGTGCAGAGGAAATTTTCTTAGCAAGCACAAAAACTTTATTTAGCATTTACAGTTTTTATGTAATTCAACTGAAAGTTCTTTTTAACCATAATATATCAAATAATAAGTCACCATTCTCTAGCGGATCGCCCAAGTTTACTTTTTATGTCAATGTAGGAGAACAACGTAATAAAATACGCCCATAATACATCATTTCCGACTACAAAATATTAAAAAAAAATCTTGATTGAGCTACCCCAAATCCCCATGCAAACGCCCCTAAGTTACGCCCCCTCTAATGTCAATTCCTGGGTCCGCCCCTGACCATTATACATTGTGTTTACCAAAATATAAAGACCAAGCTAACTTAAATTTAATGAATTAGCTGGGCGGTTAAAGATTTCCGATGAAAATCTTATGATATTTGCAGCCCTCCCATTTCGACTGTTAATTGTTTTGGGATTCATTACAAACAATTATGCAAAATTACCATTACAAAGTTGTCTCTTACGATTACGGGAGCTTTCAGTGGCAAACGAAAGATTTATATAATTTGTCCCCCTAATGCAATAAAATATGGATGGTCCCCTTAATGCTTCAAAAATACTATTATATATACCCTGGTCTCCATAAACCCTTCGACATATATACCTGTCCCCTTAAACACCTGCAACATACTTGCAAATTATAAAGGCGACCGCAAATAACGTATATTTTTTTTGTTAATTAATTTAAGAAGCCTTAAGCTTGTACACATAATAGATGATCATTTCAGTACCGGATTATTATACAAACCGTCCCCTTAATGCCGAAATACATCATTTACATTGGCTATTATGGTTAAAAATATACAAACTGTCCCCTTAATGCCGAAAAATATATACGGTCTCCTTCGTGCCCTAAGTAGATATATATAGATTGTTTATCTTCATACATCTTATTTTTTACTAACACATTGGCACCTTTTACAATAACTATTCACAGCAAATGTTGCATGACCGGGCCTATGATTTCCATGATGATTATCAAGGCAGTATCCATGCATATTTTAGAACCGAGAGGTCTTATTTACAGGCGTTTTAGTATCTTGGGATTCTTAATATTCGGCTCCTTATTATGGCTTAATATGACTTTGTTTTACAATATTCCAAGTCATGCCATTAAGAAATATGTATTTTTCCGGTCGTTTAATATTTCCTTGTAGAAGATTAAATCTCGCCTTAAGTGTTGTATTTACGAATTATAAATTGTGGTTTACGTCTTTTATATCCATAACAACCACTCTAGGAGTCTTTCGTCTGTGAATAGATATTTGATTTCCATAGTAATACCTTTATGGCAACAAAAATATCACATGTAAAAATATTATTAATTAATTTATTAATGTACGTGGGGACACTTGATGTGAAATTTGCAACCAAAGTTGATCAACTGTATAAAAATAACGGACGACTCAAATTTTCACCAACATGTTAATTTCAGTTGTTGTTCGTGACGAATATTGTTAATTATTCACATATAATGGTTTCTTGACAAGCAACAATTCACATATACTTAAATGCTTAAATAAGAAGACAACTTATCATTCACCAATCTTCAACAAAACTATCAGTTGGTAAATAAAATGATTATATACGTTTAAAAATATAAGATATGCATGGCTGCATAATGAAATGGATTAACTGCAAAGCTTCCATCAAATATTCTCGAATCTCGATTAAAGTGGTAGGGGTTTTGTTGGAATATCCAATACATTTTTGTTTTAATAACGCATCGAGTGAATCACGGGGCTTTATCAGACATTATCTGCGACTCTACTTAAGTTATACACTCACTTTTTTCACTTATCATTTAATAAGTAGCGGAAAATGAATTGTGCTTTGATTAGAATTCCTGAGACAAACCAAACAGCAAAACCTTAACGCATAACACGAACTACAATGACATGCTTCACACAATTATACACAGCAGCGTATACATGCACAACTCATGTGTAAACACCTATCCACACAGTTGCTGGTTAAGGACCTTACGACAAATACAACTGCGTCAAACAAACTATGTGTTGATAACTATGACACATTCATTTAAATTCTTTATTATTCGGGTAAATACGATGTTATCTTTTCAATCAACAAGCCTCATTGTACACGCGATATTTCAGAGTTAGAAAATAAAACATAGTCGATTAAGTTCTTTTAAAGGCCCCAAAGAACAAACAAATACACTATAATGTTGTGTTCTAGAAAAAGAATGAGCGAAATATGCAACGAATGATCAAATCTAGACGTAAATGAATTACCTTTTATTACAATGTCTCATTTGTTGGGTTGAGTACATGCTTTATGTCTGGTCTTGGATAATAGCGTTATGTCGTTTTTCATATTTATTAATGTAACATGACAGATTGTACAAATTGTACAAACATTTACTGATGATATATATTATACAAGAATGTGAGACATTCTAAGAAGCTGAACGTCAAAACTGAAACCCAACAGTTTAAGGATAATGACCTCTGTTGATCCTCTGAGGAGGTACACTATGTTTCTGCCCTTGGTACTTCTAGCATATGAACCGATCTTGGGGTGTACGTTTTCAAGGAAGCATCGCTCGTGAGGTAAAACACTGACAGTTGATGAAAAACTATTAAGACAAGCTCAGTATCCGAAACCTTAACCACGATCCATTTTAAATGAACAAGGATCAATGCTTAACATACACGCAGCGTTGCAAGGCACTTTACTAAGAAGAAACAAGGAACGCTTGTGCTTAATTGTTATGTGTATAATAACCTTATTGATGAATAGGTTTACCGGATTTCAGTTTTGCCTCTGAACGTGGGCATGACCTGGATATAGGCTTGATGATTATGAAGAATATTTACTTCATTCGAATAGTCTTTGTATGATGTATGAGTCTCAATCGTCCTTGTAAAAGATAAGTTCAAGCTGTATGACATTTAAATTTAAATTATCGTTGATGCGTACTCATTGCCTGCACTGTCATTAAGAAAAAAATAAGATTGATCTTTTAAAATATCGAAAGTCATGATTATAGTTTTCTGCTGACGATGAAAGTATTTTCTGTTTGCTAAGTTGTAAAGATTTAGGTTATGGTTTAAGTTTGCAGTCATATACCTGTAAACAATGACAAACCTGCAATTAATCATATAAAATCTAAATTGTTCACCATAAGTGTGATACTTGTTAAACCCGTTATTTTATTTATCGAATTTGGCAAGACACGAAAGAATGTCATTAGGAACTTCCTCTTTGCTCATTTTTGCCTAGTTGGAAATAAATAACAAGGTTCATAGAGATGCCTCGTTTGTTGCATTGTATTTTACTGATTTACGAGCGGTAATTTCCTGGCCAGAATCTGTGAACTTTTCAAGATCCGACAGGAGCACGGATTGTCAATAGAAAACGTCTATCGAAAAAAATATCCGAATAACGTGATATATACAGAGACTGAAACTTAGGTGCAGTCACATAGATTCACATTACATATTAATGACAACTGGAATCGAATGGGGAAGTTGAGAAAGTACATGTAATTTGAGTGTATGGTTAATAGCAGCACGACCAACAAATGAAAAGGTCTAATGATTATATTGCCTTTACAATAAACCCGAAGTGCAATGCAATGATTTTGTAAATGGTTAACAGTTTTTTCACCATAAGAGCCATCGTCCCCGCTTCAATGACGTTGTTCCTAAACGAGTGGTTGAACTCCAACTTGTCCCGTTGTTCTGTCAGAATCGCTTAAGAAAAGGCTCGAAATAACGATTCCTTTATGAGGACTGTCAGATGCTGCATGTCCCGCTATGTACGGTCGTTCTAAATGGTTTAAAAAAAGCGTTTCCAAAAATCAAAAGCGATAAGCAGTATTTTTAGAACAAAACTAACTAAATTCATCAAACAATATCTAGTAGAGGAATATTGACAGTATGTTGTCATTGCGGAAACGAAGTTAACGGTGTCCTTGATTGTTTTGTTTTTTGCAATAATCTCTTATCATACAAACACAGATATTAACAAAAATATTATTCCTATAAATACTACCCCATGTCACGGAGAGCAGTGAATGAGGGTGATACGGGTTAGGTACAAATGGCAATAACTATTCAATTAATAAATAATAATCCTAGACTAGTGGGCTTCTCCGAGTAGTTTACTATGTTAATATATGCACATACGTTTACTATGGTGGTAATAAAATGGTTTGTGACGTTAAATAGTTTCTATTTTGAAAATACGAAAATGCATACATAGCTCGTCTCCCTTTGAAAACAAAACAAAAATATTGTATTGCCCTTTTCTTTCAACAGTTCTTGTATTCACTTTGCAAAAGTTCCCGCTTTGATATTCCCCTATTATTTGTTTTTATATGACTAGTCTGTTTGTTTAATATGACAGGTCATCAACATTCGGTCTCATTGACAGTCTTTTTATCTTGAAGAACTTTATTTCATTATTAAAAAATACGCACGAGAGTGGGGAGGGGACGTGTTTTTCTTCCAATTCAATTCCAATTCCAATTCAATGTAAGCAAAGAATGTGGTCTTACAGTGAAACAAACATTGTGTCTGTTTTCATGTTTATGTGCAGTCACCATATTTGTATCCTTCTAGACATAACCTGATGTGCAGTCACCATATTTGTGTCCTACCAGACATAACCTTATGTGTAGTCACCATATTTGTGTCCTACCAGACATAACCTTATGTGTAGTCACCATATTTGTGTCCTACCAGATAAAACCGTATATGCAGCCACTATATTTGTGTCCTACCAGACATAACCACAGTCACCATGTGTCTGTATTCTCCAGACGTAATCACATTTACCATATGTCTGTGTCCTTCCAGACATGCCACATTCATCAAATGGCTCAAGGGGACAGTCCCTGCAGTTTACAGCATAGCTCTTGTAGCCCTACAAACTTCAGATAAGCGATAAATCTGGGCTTCAAGATATATATGTACTTGCTTTAAGTTCATTCTTGATTTGAGCAAAATTTACAATTTCAGCATCAAAATCCAGGATCAGATCCCAGACGGAACCCTGTCTCCTTCATAAAAAGTTAAGTTCAGATGTTCTATAAGTATAAGCCACATACATGTTCACTACTTATGGCGGACAAGAATTTTCTCAAATTGATTATAAATGCGTTTTCCTAGATTTACACCCTTCCATTTTGCAGTGGACCCTGCAGATGTTGCCTTTCCTGAGATTGAGGAGGATGGTACTGTCAGCTTAACAGAATATTTTTAAAGTTAGATTTTACAGCAATTAGCATTCCAAAGATGTGAAACAGGGCTATATTCCTTCTTTAACATGGGTTGTTAATAGGTGCCTCCCCCTCTTAAAATATCTTTAAAATCAGGCAGTTTTCCCCATAAAATCAGGCAGTTTGCCCCAATAGTTTTTTTTTCATTCCCTTTTGGACAATATATCACTTATTGTCACAATTATTGAAATTTGTACAAATTACTATCCAGTTCATGACTTACAATTATAAATTCAGCAATGACACCTAGACGTTTAGTAACGACCACCTTTCCTGATATGCCTATTTCACTATTATTTTTAAATTTAGATTTATATTCATGAAATATCCATGGGTTTTGGGTTAAAAAGAAGTATGAAAATCCTGTGTAAAGTAGATTACAGAATTCTTGATCATAAGCACATATAATCTTGATAGGATAGAACAGTTTATGTAAGTCATTGCAAGAAATCATGACATTGGTGATGCCTTTTTTATTTAAATTCATTTTTGTATTTTAAGGTAAAGAACGGATCCAAGATTTTCTGGATATGACCAAGACCCACTCCCTGCAAGGTTTGAGCAGAATAAAGCAGTATTGAAAACAAAAACAAAACTTTCAATGAAAACAAAACACTTGCGTTTGAAAGCAGAGAAGAAAAAAGCAGAAACGCCGATAAACTGAAGTGATTGGAGTTTCACCACGATAGAATACCATTAACAGTCATCAAGTTGGTCGGTCTTGCAGGTGATCTGTGCAAAAATGCAAAATGTTTGTGACGCAAACCAAACTACTTTGACTAAAGTTTTCAAAATACGGTCTTGGAACTTTAAACATTTGTTCGGCATGAAGTGAAGATCCATTTTACATACTTATCATATGGATCAGTCCGATAATTGTTAGTTGGGGGAAAGGATTCTTAAAATATTTGTGATGCAAACAAGTAATAATTTTCAAAAATACATTCAGTGGAAGAACTTTGTATACAAACCTTTTCACATAAGTTAAGAAAAACCTGGACACAGGTTGATCTGTACCAAGCAAGTAATAATATGCAAATAAAGTAACTAACTTTAGTCTGATGACTTGATTAACAGCTATCTCTTTGTTTGACTGACCACTGTGCACACACTGTGAATTACAGCCTTGCGTATTTAAGTGACCATTGAAACTGCATTCTCAAAAATTGACAATTTTTACCTTTTTTATATTTTTTTCTCAAAATCTATATAATCATATAATGATAACACAGCTTAGGTATTTCCAAGATTAGTGTGTCACTTCGTATGTATGCAAGTATACAACGGACAGGAAATATTTGCTCAGTAACCACAACATTATATCATACTTGTTGTATTCATCAAATGCTAATGTAGCTTTAAAATTTGTATACAATTTCCCACCTTTTGTAAATTGCATTGTTGCTACAGTTATTGTGAATTTTCCATAACAACTTAGATTCAGTTTCAAAGAGACAATACATAAATCAGTCAACAATTCATTAAATGGAGGTTTATTGCATTGATGAGATATTGTTGCACCCAGATCTAGAATATTGGAGCCTTAGGCCATACTTATACAAAACCTTGACATTTGTACACAAACATCATTCATTCAATATAATTATTCCTTATTAGATTTGGTAACACGAGTGCTAAATAATAACATTGTGTCAAAGTTTGAGAGTGTTTGTTCTTTGGATGTTCAGTAAATATTTCTAAATAAATTTGGGTGTTAATTCTTTTCTAAAACCAAAATAGGTTTTGACTGGCATGAACAGACATGGGATAGCATAGTATGAACAGAGGCACCAGTATCTTCCATAATCCTCAGTTTTATCTAATGTTTTAAACATAATATTATACAACGTAACATGTAGCATTGAGCAATATTAGAACTTAATACAAGAGTGAACTATACAAATACAATTTCACTATAGGAATAAAAAGTTACTGTTCGGAAAGTTTGGATTTATTTTAACACTACAATGTAAGTTTATATCAGTTCTTTTATCCTCACCTAAGGCAGATGGATATTATTTCAGTGTTGATTGCCCGTCCTTCCTTCCCCCTGTTCGTCCATCTATAACACTCTTTTGTGTCCCAGGCATATCTTGGTACTTGATAATAAAATTTGTTGAAACTTTGTATAATTGTATATATACGAGAAGGGAAATATACAGGCATGGGAATGATGCATGTCAAATGCCATCAACATCTATATAATTATGGCCCTTTGTTACTTTCAAATAACCATTTCTGTCTGTAGACAAAAACATGTCCTTTCAATAACTGATGAATGGTCAGGCATAGTGTCCACAAGCTTGGTAGTTTGTTGATATTGACAAGTAGATGACCCCTTTTGTTTTTGATGCCAATATGGTACATTAGGAAGTATTTTTTCTCTATTTAATGCGTATCACTATGCCAAAGTTTGACCCCTACTTTGAAATCATTTGTATCCATGGGTCACAGTTAAAACATGTAACACTATGAACAAGCGTTTACAGACAAATTCATGTGCAGAGGAAACTTTTATTTTTCTTAACAAGCACAAAATCTTTATTTAGCATTTACAGTTTTTATGTAATTCATCTGACAGTTCTTTTTAACCATAATATATTAAATAATAAGTCACCATTCTCTAGCGGATCGCCCATGTTTTCTTTTTATGCCAATATAGAAGAACAAAGTAATAACATACGCCCATAATACATCATTTCCGACTACAAATTATTAAAAAAATCTTGATTGAGCTACCCCAAATCCCCATGCAAACGCCCCTAAGTTACGCCCCCTCTAATGTCAATTCCTGGGTCCGCCCCTGACCATTATACATTGTGTTTACCAGAATACACAGACCAAGCTAACTTAAATCTAATGAATTAGCTGGGCGATGAAAATCTTATGATATTTGCAGCCCTCCCATTTCGACTGGTAATTGTTTCGGGATTCATTACAAACAATTATAAAACAAAATACCATTACAAAGTTATCTCTTACGATTACGGGAGCTTTCAGTGGCAAACGAAAGGTTTATATAATTTGTCCCCCTAATGCAATAAAATATGGATGGTCCCCTTAATGCTTCAAAAATCATATTATATATACACTGGTCTCCATAAACCTTTCGACATATATACCTGTCCCCTTAAAACCTGCAACATACTACTCTACTTAAGTTATAGACTCACTGTTTTCATTTATCATATAATAAGTAGCGGAAAATGAATTGTGCTTTGATTAGAATTCATGAGACAAACCAGACGACAAAACCTTAACGCATAACACGAACTACAATGACATGCTTCACACAATTATACCCAGCAGCGTATAAATGCACAACTCAAATGTAAACACCTATCCACACAGTTGCTTGTTAAGGACCTTACTACAAATACAACAGCGACAAACAAACACTGTGTTGATAACTATGACAAATTAATTTAAATTCTTTATTATTCGGGTAAATACGACGTTATCTTTTCAATCAACAAGCCTCATTGTACACGCGCTATTTCAGAGTTAGACCGTGACCGTGACGTGGGCGTGACCGTGATATATGCTTGATGATTATAAAGATTATTTACTTCATTCGAATAGTCTTTGTATGATGTATGAGTCTCAATCGTCCTTGTAAAAGATAAGTTCAAGCTGTATAACAATTAAATTTAAATTATCGATGATGCGTACTACTCATTGCCTGCACTGTCATTAAGAATAAAAATAAGATTGATCTTTTAAAATATCGAAAGGCATGAATATAGTTTTCTGCTGACGATGAAAGTATTTTCTGTTTGCTAAGTTGTAAAGATTTAGGTTATGGTTTCAGTTTGCAGTCATATAACTGTAAAAAATGACAAACCTGCAATCAATCATATAAAATCTAAATTTTTCGCAATAAGTTTGCTACTTGTTAACCCCGTTCTTTTATTTATCGAATTTGGCAAGACACGAAAGAATGTTATTATGCACTTCGTTTGTTGCATTGTAATTTACTGATTTACGAGCGGTTATTTCCTGGCCAGAATCTGTGAACTTTTCAAGATTTGACATGGGCACGGATTGTCAATATAAAACGTCTATCGAAAAAATATCCGAATTACGTTATATATAGAGAGAGACTGAAACTTAGGTACAGTCACATAGATTCACATTACATATTAATGACTACTGGAATCGAATGGGGAAGTTGAGAAAGTACATGTAATTTTGAGTGTATGGTTAATAGCAGCACGACGGATTCTATAAGCTTAGTTTTCGTCACAATCGAGCTAAAAAATAAATTTGTATATACTAAGCTTCCACTGTGTTCTGTTTTACCATCCTCGTAAATGGTCGGCCGACCATTCGTCGACATGATGACATGACGAGTAAAGTAGAACGTTATCTGCATATATGGCTATCATAGTACAGTCAGTGTTTGTGTTGTTTCGAAAAGAACACAAACGGCATGTCTAAAACGGTTGGTTTACTCGACTTTTAGACCTTAAAGTCACACCATTTATGCATAGTAACCGAAGACTTTTACCTTCATTGTAATGAGGAATTTAATATTCTGCTATTCTGTGTGGTGTAATATTGCATGTAATGTCAGTGTGAACACAATGCGTTCACTTGAATTTTTATCATAATAAGTCTTGTTTAATGGAAACACCAGTAAACGAGAAGTAAGATTATTCCTATTTACACGTTGAAGTAACAGTGTTCCTACCAAAACGTCGAATAAGCTATGCAAATGAATCATGCTGACATATTGTATATTCACAAAATTTAAACCATGACATGGTGGTTTCTTTTTATTATTTAAATGCATGTGCATTCGAAATCTAACTTCAAAGAAGCTGTCATGTTGAGTAAAAATGAGCATTGTAATAAGAAAAAAGATATGGGAAACGGCACAACAAATTAATGAAACCAAACAATCATATTCGAATAATCGTTCCTGGTTCCCCTTAACAGGATCAAGCTTAGTACATTAATTTTGTTTTGGTATAAATCGCATCATACTCTTTTTTAAAGCGTTTTGAAGCTTTAAAAGATAAAGTGAAATTCGAGCATAATCATGATACTAGTTTTGTTTGGTTAAATTAATTTTCAATATTGTATTCAAAATTTAATAAGATACTTAAGCGTGTTAAATGGGGCTAGAGATCACTAACACAATAATACATAATACAGAATATACCGGTCAAAAATCGTTTGTCTTTTTATGTTAAACTTGAATGCGAACTAATATATCTAAGATCCATATAAATTTACTGACCCTTTCCTGAGAAGAAAGGGATTTATTTAATGCACTTAATTAATTCCGCACAACGGAAAAAAATGACAAGAAAAAGGTTGCAATTGAGGCTCAAAAGTTATTGGCATACCTGAGTTCACAATTCAAATAAAATATTGCCAAAGTACAACGTTTAAGATGTCAAGATATCCAAACGCTTGCCGATCTAATTTATTTTAGTTAAAGGTTTCAAACAAATGAAATAAAACTCAAGGGAGATATATAGTTTCTCTGCCAATTCTGATCTCCGTAAAATCTTACGAACCTAACGAATTCTGAATCATCGACGAGCTAGAAAATACCCAGCGAAAGACGAATGGTTCAATGAAGACATTTTTAACAAATATCATTTAAGCCCGGATATTGTTAACACTGGTAATAGAGTATAATATTTGCATACTGATGCAAAGTCAGAAATATTTCCTCGATGTTTGCAAATATTCCCTAGATATTTCTCCTTAAAGTATAATATCACCCAGGTCTGATGGCAATTAAAACAAGAACAACAAGGATAACCGACCTAGCAATTAATTCCAGTCTCAATAAACATAATTGAACATGCACAAAAACGTTCCTACCGTATATGGTTAATGTACCAGGAATAGATGTTTAAACCCGAAGTCTGAAAAAAATAATTCTCCAGACATTATACTCACTCAAACAAAAAACTATATGCTTGTTTATTTACAAGAGCTTAAAAAGAAGTGCCAACTACTTTTGAGTTGTTTTACTCCTGTTGCCCAAACCAAGCCAAAACATCTTCGATTGACCTTTTGTAATACCCGAAGGATAGTTAATGTTCCGGGGTTTTTTTTAAAATTCCGACAAAATAGAGACTGGATGGCAACTCCACTCATAATTATGGATTAAAGAAATTTAAAATGCAAGGAAACACATTTTGAATACAAAATATCACTTTTAAATGTTAGACAGTAGTTTTGTCAATATTACTTAATATGCATTTGAGATGCCATATGGATGACAATACTGCCTCTGTTCATGGACATGACCGTGACTAAGGCCCGTAGATGCGCCAACAATTTCTCCATTTATAGAATGAAGTCATAAGGATATTGAATGTCAAATCTGTAACATAATCAAAACACTCGTATATTTTAGTGAGAGGGGGATATCGATTCTCCAGTAATAATAAAAACGTTCAAATGAACTGCAGCCATTTGTACAATGCTTGGAAAAGTTGTTCAGGGTTATCTTTAGGCTTGTTTGCACATTTAAATGTTATGAATCTTTATCTTATCAAACAAAAATAACAACTTAATGCATTTAGATGTTGTTTTTTTTATTTACACAGACGTTGTTTGAAATAGTTTCTTTTGTTGGAGCGTTATTCCAGCGTTAACAAGCTTAATACATTTACATAAGGACTATGACATGTGTTACGCAAGCTGTTGTAATGAGTAGGAGATTTGCCACTGATCTTGTCTCAGTAAATTGATGGAAGCATTTGTTTTTGTCTCTTTCATTTTATCGAAACAATCAGGAAATATAATATTGTATGAATTTTAGAATTGGATGATTAGATGCTTAATGAAGAAGGCTTATTTTCAATTTAAGTTTTCATAATGTAGCTTGATTACGAGAATACTACTGAATTCATGTTGCTGGGAAGTAAACTGTGATTAAGTTTTGCCGTTTGTATTTAATTTGCTTTTAGTCTAGATTTAGATGCAACAGCAGTGTGTAAGCATAATTAGGCAACTTCTTTAAATAGGCACTTAAATATCTAAGAAAAGCCTTTACAATAATTTCAATTTACGTCTTCCCATATTTAACTTGCACATCAATCAGAGAAGCGTCATGCAGAACCTAGTTTCTGTCCATTGGAAAGAGTTATAACATATTTTACAATATTTTTTGTCTCATTTTTTTTTACTTTTTTTGTGAGGTTCCTATACAAATTGACACACTTTGCAATTCATACGATGAATAACTATTTCAGAAATCTTTGCCTGAACGTGTTTATCATTTCCATGATTCTAAACACAGACTCTATGCATATTAAGGAGGAACCGTTAGGTAGTCGTACAGGCGTTCTAGTGTCAATTTAAGTTTGCATAATGTACCTTGATTCCGAGAAACCTCATGAATTAATGATGCTTGAGGCAGTAAACCGTATTAAGTTTTGCCGTTTGTATTTAATTTGCTTTCAGTCTAGAATTATATACAGAGTAGCGTCATGCAGAACCTTGTTTCTGTTCATGGGATAGAAGTATAACCTATTTTACAATATGTACAAATTTTGCCATTCATACGATCAATAAATATTTCAGAAATATTTGCCTAACCGGGTTTATCAATTCTATGATGCTAAATGCAGACTCTATGCATATTTAGTAGGAACGGGGAGGTATTCTTTACAGGCGTTCTAGTGTCCTGGGATTCCTAATCTCCGGCTTCTTATTTTGTACTTAAATGATTTTATTTAACAATAAACCAGGTCACGCCATGCTAAAAAATTGAGTGTCTTTCTAGCCAAATCTCGCTTTGTTTACAAATTACGAAATTCCTTTTCTGTCCTTTTATCCATAACAACAAGAGTATGTATATTTTGTCTGTACTCTATTCTCGGCTACCATGGCAACAAATTAATGTCGTAACAGTATTTCACCACTTATTCCGTTGCCAGTAAACTTCAGTCAGAAACAACTTGAAACTGACCGAATATTGTGCCACAATTAATTCAAATGATTGCACGTTATTCAAGCTGTAGGAAGTGGATGGTACACACATATTTGTTCAATTGCATAAACATGTCATATAATTCTGATTATGTCCTTCAAAAAGGGTTATAGTTTGCGGGCGGCGTGTAAGATTCACCTGGCACCCTTGTTAGGATTGTCAATTTAATAGTATTTACATACGGTTCAAATTTTCATCAAAAACGTTCCTTGTCCGACATTTAGATTGCATTCTGCAAAGAATTAACTCTTTGGATTTTGTCCTTGCTGATTTTCTTTTTGATGTTTTGGTGTAAAGACATTACTATTTTTAATTGAATTCATCTTAGATTTATCAATTTCCACGACGAAGCTTAATGAATACGGCCGAAAATCTCAATACATTATGATGCGTTGACTTCTAGACCTTTACATCAAACATATTATGCGTTTTGTAGTTTTAACCGAATACTCTTGACGTTGTTCTTGACCTGACAACATATCGTGACATCAAATCGGATTTGTCTGTTCTTATCTTTAAGCCGTAGGTACAGGAGAACTATGTTAGGCTATTTATTGTTAATGACTGCAAAGTTATGTTGACTAGCAATAATGCTTCAATATGCACTATGCACTATTGTGGTATAAATGTGCCGCGACAGTAGCTTTAAATGTTGTCAAATGTCGTTAATTTTCTTCTGTGTTATTTTTTGGGTGGGCGTTGGAGAAGCAGAGGAGAGAGGTTACATTAAGTTCATAAACAAACCTATAAATGAGCAGTATTATTTAGATATCAACTGCTATACTATGAGTGCGCGTTATACTAACATTAAAGCAAATTTACATTGCAAATGATTTATGCCTAAAAGTCATATCGTTTTAAAATCAATCCAGGTCTTTGAATATTCCACTGGGGATGTTTTTATTATTCATAATTATGTATGTGCGCCTACAATTAATATCCCTAGGAGCCGGAGAGAGGAATAGAAATATGCAATATTCTGGAGTAGTAAATATGAGACAAGAAATGTAAAAACGGCTAACAGAGAAACGTAACAACTTATATCCAACAGTATTTCTTGGTTCTCCTTTTATTGCGTGGAGTCAGTTTATTTTGTTATGTAAATTCATTTCTATGAACAAGTGGTCCAAGTTCCTCATAATAAAACTAGTTTGCGTTTGTATAATTTGCAATATTAAATTATAGATAAACTATACACTGATTTGATAAATTAAATTTAAGTAAGTCAGAGGGCTGGAAACAACAACACATTCACGTGATATATTGGGCAAAATTACTCAACGAAAGACCATTTTTTAGAATTATTTACTACAATCGACTCTAAATAAAGTTTTCGTCTTATTTTCTAAAGCTATCTAGGAATAATGTCAACAGAAGATTCATGTCAATGTAAGTACATTTTTCTCATACACAGTCCAAGTTATCTACATGAACACACGAGTTGGGCACAAAGGAACTAATGTAATCTGTACGAACTACATCTTGTTAAAATAAGAATGACGGGAAGACTTCGACTAAAAACCCATTTTGCTTCCTTATGTTTACAATAAAATTACGAGAATGCTAATATTCAAAACTTTGCCATTTGCATAAATGTCAATAGATACCAAACCAGTGAAATATTAAACCCGAGGAGGAGAAATATATTTTGTTTGCCAATCCTAATCTCTGTAATATCATCTAAACATGCTTAGTTTTTTATCTTGAAAAATTAGAAACGGACTTGCTGAGAAAAACAGTGGAATGTATTAGCATGTTGTGCTAGGATCAAGTTTAAAATCTGGATATTGAAAACATTCTTGAAATATAACAGACAATGTATTGGAGAATTTGAATACTGATGCAAATTAGCAATTTTTCTATTTTCTCAATTCATATTTTATTACTCCTTTAGGCCTACGACGGGTAGAAATTATGGACGCTGATGCACGATCGCTCATTTCCGGTCATTACACGGTCACCCGTATAGTCATTAACCGAATTATACAAACGCATTGTTATAATACTTCAGTAAGACTTAAACCAATTTCATGAAAATGTACTAAATTTCCGCTTTGCGACATGGTGTATTGGAATTAATCAAAAGTCACAATTTGATATAAACAACATCTGTCATCATCTAAATGCTAAAAATATCGTGATGACAAAAACTTTTGCAGTATACACACATATACATATACATAGATATAGGCAAATCAAACTTATTTTGGCTTTTGATATCAACAAGATAGAATGTCAAAAGAAATGTAGGGTATCAGACACCGTCTGTCAACTACCCAATGCATACAATAAAACTCTCACAATGATAGCGGTTATATGACTTTGTTAACTCCGCCAGGTTCCTAAACTTACAATCAAACTGTCACAATGATTAGGTTTAAAAGGATATAAGACTCTGTACCCCATGGCAATTGTTCAAAACATAAAATCCAACTCTCACATTGATACAGTTCGATAGGGTATACGACACTGTAAACGCCGCCTATCGGCCAAACATACAATCGAACTATCACAAGGATAATGATTAATAGGTTATAGGACATCGTTAACCCTGCCTCATGCCCGAAGCAAACAATCGAACTATTACCAAAATAACGATTAATAGGGTATAAGACACTCTAGACCCTGCCATCCGCCCAAAGCATACAATCAAACTATCACAATAATTAAATATAGATGGTTCTTGCAGTTGTCATTTTCAGAACAGGGCGTTAAATCGTTGGCAAATTGGTATAAGAAAACAAAATGTTTCCTCGAACACGTAACGATAAGTGTCGCTTTGAAACCTATAATTGATATTTTTCACTCGAGTCCTTTTTTCTGAGTAGATTAAATCATTGGATGTTCATTTTTAAATGACGCGATAGAAATACCCATGAAGGGGACGAACCCACAACTACATTGGTGAGGGGAGAAAACCTATACCACTAGATTCTTCTCAACTTTTACAGCAAAAACGTGTTGTTTGTTCTTTGAATATTACCATTTTAAATCATATATCATGGAAAAACAAACTGTTTGTTTACTGCAAAGTTAACGAGACACTGAGAAAAACTTTCAAAAATGTATTTATCTGCATTGTCAACTGTCTGATGATCCTCTTCCAAAGAGCTGTCTTCCATAGGAACAACCTCCCACCCAACATAGTGTCCTGCCCTCCCCTGATGCAGTTCAATCAGGCTGTCTGTCAGATTGAACATGTATCGCCATAGGGAGCTATCAAAACTCTTTTTATTTTTAAACCTAATGTGTACCACCTTATTTTAACTTTGTTTTTAAAAAGTACTGTTTCTTTCACAACTTTTACTAACATTCTTGCAGCTTGACGCGCAAATGTCTAGGTCCCACGTAGGGGTTTGACATTAATGGATAGATAGATGGATGGATGGATGGATGGATGGATGGATATACAGACGGACAGACAGAAAGACATACAGACAGACAGACAGACAGACAGACAGACAGACAGACAGACAGACAGACAGACAGACAGACAGACAGACAGACAGACAGACGTACGAACGGACAAGGGCAACCCTATATGCCGCCACTTTGTGGGGGCATAAATACACGGACACACGACATACAACAATTGAACATAAATTCGTGAGTTATTTTTTTAATTCTAAAATGCATTTCTCAGTTTTCATATACTCATAATTGTTATAAACTGACAATAATAGTAGGACTTGTAAATGTTTTAGAAATCCCCCCTCCCCCCCGCCACCCCCACCCAGGGTCCGGGGGTATACCAGGGATAGCCGGGGAATTGGCCGTGTTTTTACCTTCCAGGTGGCCCCGCAGTGCCAGATGAATGAAGTGGATTTACCCGGGGTTGGCTGGACCGAAAGTCCAGTAAAGTTGCCTGTGATTAAAGAGGCCTGTTTCTTACGGGCATTGAAGCTATGGAGGCCGTCATGATATTCTTTTTCAAGGCACAGACCTATAAGCCATAGGTTCGTGGTAAAGGCGAGGTCTTGAAAGGGAAACATATTTATTCCACCACCTGCTCTAACATAATGATCGTTGCCACATTTGCAGATTTGTTTGGTGCTGCTTTAATTATGTTGTCCCGCAATTTAATCCACAGTGTCTTTTTTAGAAATGTTCTCTGTGTTATTTACATTTTCGATCTTCTGCAATGTCAAAGTCACTACAATTTTATCATGTGCTTCAAGAGGTTCAAATTTAGACCTGACCCAATATTTGGAAATGCTCAAATATACTCTTACTAGTCTAAAATGTTTTTTGTGATAGTAAGTTACGGAATGAATACAATAGTTTTCTTTTTGGTCTTCAAATAATTGCATAATTACTATGAGAACTGTTGTCTTAACAATATATCCACTTTTAAATTGAAGTTAATAGTGAAGCACTAGATCTTATTGCCATTTCTTAAATATTGAGACAGATTTTCATGTGTTACCATCAAAACCTTTTCATTTATAACTGAGAACCTATGTTTGCAATTAAAAAGCATTTCTTGACATAATTCATGATAGTTGTATGATAAATTTGGTGAGATATAAACTGTTTATTTATTTTTTAATTTTTCGCTTTGCGCTCGCCTCTGAATTGCCTTAATTTTAAAAAAAATATTATTTTTTTTCACTCCCTCGCTCCTACTTTTTTTTGGCAAAATCCGTAGAACATATGATCAATTTGTTGTGGCCTAACAGTTGTTACTATATTCGCTCTTATCTTTGAGCTGAAATATTTAACTCATTTATTTAATATTCGCTCTTATCTTTGAGCTGAAATATTCTTCCATATGTAATTATTATTAAGACGTGCCTGGTAAGTTTATTACTCATAGTTCTTAGAATGTTTTATGTATTTAACCGCGAAGTCTCCCTTGATATATCTACCAATCACTGTCCATTGTCTTTGTATTTTGTGTTATTAATAGTATGATTATGTTAGCATATACTTTTATATGTTTTATTATATGTTTTAGGTTTCATTCGGCAACGTGAATAAATATATTCGAACTCCGAAGTTGAGTGGTTTCGTCTTTGCAAACCCACACTACAAATATTTCCCCGACGGGGAATCGAACCCTGGCCTCCCGCGTGACAGGCGGGGATACTTACCACTATACCCGGTTACACATCTTTTACGACATGACTCGCTCCTTCCCTTTTGTTTGTTCATGTCTGAATCTTGCTTAGACTAAATCTGATATATTGATAGAATGCAAGGACATTACTGCTTTTCTCCCATCATATGATTGAGTTGTAGTATATATACATATTAAGAGGACATGCCTTGTTCCTGAAACTACACGGACATGCTCATATCATTCTCTTGATATCAATCTGTTTTCTGTTAGTAGTTTCTAGGTTTAATTTAACATTTCGATAGAAACGTAAAAGATATTCCCATCATTCAAATTCACTAAGAATTTTTTTCAGAGGCACAAACATCTACAAAAGTAAAATATCGTGCAGGTCTAGCACAGGGCTACGCGTTGCAGATCCGAAGTCCATTGGTCCAGTGGAATGACCCTTAACTACCAACCAAGGAAGTGCAGATTCGATTCACCCCCTCACAACTAAAATCACACATTGTCTTCCAAACGGGACGTTAAACAGAGGTTCGTGTTTAGTGATCTATTCAAGTTGGTTTTGAATAACACAGCAAATTTAACAATGGCTATATATGTACATTGCGCTCCACCAATTGGCGCGCCTTGGTAATTTTCCTCTTAATACAACTTCGGATGTATTTGGACGGTTTAAAATGTCAGAATTCATAACATTTAACTAAGCTGCAAGTGATCGTGTTGCGATTTCAATTTAAGTGTTACGCCTACGTTCTTGACTCTTAGGAATTTTAGGAATCTGCCGGAGTCGTCCAATAAAAGTTCACAAGCACACACACAGTCTACTGAATATCAGTTTGTGATTGGTCGAAGGTTCCGAACAATTGCATCCAAAAATATATTTACGTCGTCGCCTCCGAAAGATTACTGAATTTCAGAGAAAAAAACGTTTATGCCTTTATTCAAATATCAATATACTCAAACGTAAATCAAAAGGCAAATTTTGGAGCAAAACATTATTACGAGTTTGCATAAGAATTTATATTAATATATCTCTCTCTCTCTCTCTATCTCTCTGTGTGTGCGTGTGTGTGCGCGTGTGTGTGCGCGTGTGCGTGCGTGCGTGCGTGTGTGCGTGCGTGCGTGTGTGTGTGTGTGCTTGCTATAAAATTTTACAAGGATATAAAACACAAGTAAAGCTACATTTGTAACCATACAATATGTGGTCATATAGATAGGAAGGTAGCAACTTGGGGCTTATCCAGTATTTGGAGTTAAATGTCGCGTTGCATAGAGCGCGCAACTTCCTCAGAAGCGAACTATAGATGGTTTAAATGTGTGAGAAAGGGTATGGGGTGGCTAAATAATTAGCTATTTGTAGTCTGAAGAGGTGCATCTTAATGTATTATGTTTATCTCCGTCTACTTTAGAAACATAAATGTAGTTCACTTGGACAACTTTAAGGAGGGGGCCTCAAATTAAAAGTAAAACACATTCTATTCTTATATTTATTCTTTTAAATAAGTTAAAGTACGATAAGACACGTCAAATGATTTATTTCAACGTTAAATGTATATTGGTGTATTTATTTCTTTATAGTCGTTTTGTATCATAAACATTTGCCTCGGAGGACACTCAGAACAAACAACGCGATCTTTGACTGTGTTTTCTATAGAACTAAATACACCGCTATACGTAGTTCAACGTAGTTCAACATGTGTTAGCTTAAATATCGGCGTAAGAAGAAGACTTGGAAAATAATATTGCAATACATATCATCTGCGTGTTAACAACAGTATTCTTAACAGTCCATGTTAAACAACTGATCATTACGTACACAATCTTATCAATATATATCATTGATATGCAAATCACTATTGATGGTGGCATCATTATTTATCATAAATATGCATAGTTGTTTTGAAAGTAACGTTATTATTTATCATAGGTATGCATAGTATTATTGAGGGTGGCATCATTTTATCATAAATATGCATAGTTATTTTGAAAGTAACGTGATTATTCATCATAGATACATAGTACTATTGAGGGTAACTAGTTACATATAGACCTAATTATTTCCATATTTTTTTCTTATTTTTCGAATGTAGTTCACTTCCTTACATAATGAATTGACTGTAGAGTGTTTGTAATTTTGACAATGTGGTCGTGTGATCAAACAACTGTGTCATTTTAAACTAATACAATTTTATTGAAGAAAACAACAAGTCAATCAAGTCAAATAAATCAACAAAACTACCAATCGGAACACCTCGGCCATAATCCAACATGAAGCTTGCCGGAGATGGCCGAGTTGGAACGATTGCAAAATTACCTCTATTTACATTCACATTAATTAAACCTGCACCGAAGATATAAAAAAAAATGCTGCTCAAACTCATACAGTCATTTTGATAGATTAGAAAACATTTACGCCGTTAGTATGCACTATGAATTGTTTATATTCCAAGCCTCATATGTGGACAGTGCATAGTTACGGTCAACGCAAAAATGTTCATCCTCAATCATGTACTGAGAGAGAGCACGTTTCATTCTAAAACACACACATACAAAATAACCATAACAAAAAACAAGAACACACAATCTCATGGGATATCAATGTACACAGAGTTCATTCAGATAAAACCTCAATGTACATTGATTTCAATCTCATGGAATATCAATGTTCACAAACTTCAATAGCATGTGATGTCAATGTACACAAAGTTCAATCCCATTGGACTTCAATGTACACAGAGTTCAATCCCATTGGACCTCAATGTTCAATCCCATTGGACCTCAATGTACACAGAGTTCAATCCCATCGGACTTCAATGTACACAGAGTTCAATCCCATTGGACTTCAATGTACACAGAGTTCAATCCCATTGGACTTCAATGTACACAAAGTTCAATCCCATTGGACTTCAATGTACACAGAGTTCAATCCCATTGGACTTCAATGTACACAGAGTTCAATCCCATTGGACTTCAATGTACACAAAGTTCAATCCCATTGGACTTCAATGTACACATAGTTCAATCCCATTGGACTTCAATGTACACAGAGTTTAATCCCATTGGACTTCAATGTACACACAGTTCAATCCCATTGGACCTCAATGTACACAGAGTTCAATCCCATTGGACTTCAATGTACACAGAGTTCAATCCCATTCGACTTCAATGTACACAGAGTTCAATTCCATTCGACTTCAATGTACACAGAGTTCAATCCCAATGGACCTCAATGTACACAGAGTTCAGTCCCATTCGACTTCAATGTACACAGAGTTCAGTCCCATTCGACTTCAATGTACACAGAGTTCAGTCCCATTCGACTTCAATGTACACAGAGATCAATTCCGTTGAACTCCAATGTACACAGTGTTCCGGAATAAGACTCTGACTTATCAAGGTGCGACTCGCATGATCGATTATTCGGATCTTTTTTGTAGTTATCCTTTTTTTAAATAGAGCAAATGACAGAAGAGCTTATGGAAAATTAATTGAAAATAAAAGTACAATTTCCGAAGCAACTGGTGACACTAACAATGCATTTAATTGAGTGCAAGGTCGTTTATAAGAGAGCTAATTAAGGCTTTTGTCTGGCATAATGTAACTAGATATAACTGTAGTTTATCGCTTATCCAAAATTTGCCATTTCTCCAGCGGAGTTATTGCAATCTTTGCTTAGTTCGTGTTGGTTTTCACCAGTGTAATTGCAACCCCCTAAGGCATCATCATATTTATAGCCCTTTGCAGTCTCGCATACACAGAACTTCTTATCACAACTCGGCCAACCATCTGAAAAGAGAGTAGTTTTATACATTTTGTAACTTTATGAAATCGAAATTGGCCAAGAATATTATAGTTTAAAATGTTAACAATATATGAGCAACATTATGCAATCGATTCTTATCCAATTATTACGATTAGGACAATACGTATGGTTCCGCCTTAACAAATAGGGACCGACTCTGATTTTTTTAAGAGAATCAGTTCGAAAAAATTGGTACAATGTATTAAATATTTGGGTATGAAAGTGTGTTACTTAGAACAAGAAGTGTCAAAGACAATAGTTTCCAGACATTAACGCAAAAAATGGCTAATTTAAAGACAAAAACTAAAAACGTTTTCAAAACGATCATTCTGTCAGAGTGCTGCTTAAGAATATTCAGCAACATGTTTATTCTTGTTTTAAGACTTTTCCCTAACTGCAGCAAACCGAAATTTAATCGTAACTCAAAGGAAAGTTTTGGCTTATGGAAGACGAGCTGAATAGAAAACCATTGTATTAAGACTTGTACTATGTACATCATATATAATGCATACACTGTTCATATGTAATATTAACGTTTATCTACAATATGTGCATGTATTCTTAATTGTAAGAGATTCTTTAACATATAAAAAAGTTTATCACTCCATTCTTGTCATCATATTTTAAAAATTATAAATGTTTGTACACAGAGGAATGTGTTTAATAACAAGGTTTAGTTTTTTTTCTTTCTATGATCAATATAACATCGACATATAGACATAAAACGGCATTCATCTCCAAAATCAGTAGTATGACACATTAAACAATATAGATCTGTCTTTGCTCTGAATTGAAACTTTAAATTTACGGAATTTTTTTCCTTAAAAATACTATATTCGTATTATTTATATTAAACAACGAGACTTGGTGTCGTTCTATCCGTGACATCAGCGACAAATTGGTTTGAAGACATCATACAAGCGACATATACTGAATGCCATAACTTTATGATACCTAATTTTCTATGTAAGCGAATGCAGGGGGTCCAACGTGAATGCAGGGGGTCCAACGTAATTTATTTTGCGGAATCTTAAGTGTGGGAAATGTTAGATGCGGACCAAAATTTGTTAAAGTATTTTGGTGTTTCCGGAGGATATTTTGACCTGGTTTGACCTACCCGGAGGCCAGACGTGTCAGCTTCTCTCGGTTTTTCAACCTATGTTTCTATGGGCCTTAACAAAAAGTAATTAATTGTATAATCTGAAGGACTGCTTGTTTACAAAGTGAAAATAGAAACTTGCGTGACTTGAAACTGTGTTTTTAGTCAAAGTGTACCATTCCTGTACCTATTTTAAATATTTTGTTCTAGCATTTCCCTCCCTTAAGATTCCGCAAAAATAAATTACGTTGTACCCCCCCCCCCCCCCTGCAATGGATGCGCTTAAAACAATCCTAGCTAATGCTATATAGACTTATATAGTTTTTAGCGCAATCCGTATAGTCGGCATTAGAATTATACATGCTTTATTAATTGTCAAATATAGCGATTATTAAAGCCTCACGGGGAACTGCAAAGTATGGCTAACGGGACTTAAAATATCTTACCAACTTATGGGGAGATAAGTGCTCGCCTTAAAAAACCCTGGACGAAATGCCATTATCCATATACATGCAACATATGCTTTTCACTTACCCTGACCACAGCAAATGACATTCTCGCACTTTATTCCATCTGATCTTATACAGTCGTTGGCAGACCGACCACATGGCCGACCAGGTGGCTCTGTACCTAAAATAAATGTTGTGTAATATACTTTACGATGCTGATGGTGATGATGATAAGGATGATATACACGGTGTTACTGAACGTTTCGTCATAACCTAAGGGCCTGTTCACACGGCATGTTTTAACATACACATACATGCGTTAAGGGGTCAAACTATACACTAAGACCATACCAAATTGATGTTTCGTTCTGCAATTTCCGCACATTTTTTGAATATGTAAAAAAAAATATAAAAAATTGTGCGAACACACCTATATTTTCATCGCCAACCTGAATTTTGTGATAATTAGCGTTTTTGAAAGCTGAAATAGAACCAATTATAATCTTCATACAAAGTTCTAGTGTTTTTTGTGAAGGGAAGTGGCCGATGCGTGGAGTTTTATACTGAATATCGAACGGTTTAGCATTGGTTTCAATAAATATAATCAAAATGGCGACTTCCGGAAAAAACACCGTGGCTCGAATTTTGGAAATTTAATGTTATGTTAAAAGTGTTGTGATAATGCTCGAAGTCATCGTTCATCATTCCATGAAAAACATAATCATTAGTTACGCAATATAATATGTGTACCGGATACTGGTAGCTATAATATTGCGTAATTAACGATTGTTTTGTGGATGGAAATTGAAGTGAAAAATCACTCTCTTATTAAATTCAAGTTATGATACTCGTGATAAGAATTTGACCGTATGATATCGATGCTGTAGAAAACAGCTTAACACAACATGAACATGTTTCATTGTTGGGTCCAAAATGATTTTCAATGTCATTTTTTACCAAATACTGACAAAAACAACAATTGCAAACAAGTATATGGGCACAAATAGCGATCAGTATAGAATGATACACTGGTCCGTATAGACTAACTTCTAAATTGTTTGATGCTGCCTGTATGAAACATGTTTTTTTAAACATACAAAATCAATCTTAAAAAAATGTCTTAATACAGTTGCAAATAATTCAGATAGATAAGTTGTTTCAAACCTTTTGTGAAAAGCAGAGTTATTATTATCATTTTTGTGAGTAAGTTTAGTGTAGAAATATATATATGATCGAAATTAAAATGCCATATTTTTCTTTTAATAAACAATTAAAAAAGTAAATCATTTATACGCGTGGTTCGCCTGATTCATCTGGACCCAATATAACAAGTAAATTCTCAATCTCAATTTTAAAGAGACACTCGTATTCAAAATCAATACATACACATGTATAGCAAACATAATTGTTGATTGATAAACCTTTAACTATTTATGAAATAGTGCATTTATGGAAAATATCCATTACTGATAACAAGATTGTAACCATGTATTTAATGGCTGAAAACGCACAAATATTAAATGATTGCTGAGTGCTAAAAGATTTACTGTGATCTACTTTCGTCTCATAAGGTAGAAATACCATGTTTTATGCACCTTTCTTTCAAATTAAACATTAAATTGTATTGATTGTGGGACATCTTATTTGGGAGAAAGAGTGTATCTTTAAGAAAAGGATTCAATTAGGTATTAGGTTGATACACATCAGTAATAAGTATTTTACGAAAAGTAGTTTAAGACCAAAACAAATGCACTTGAGTGATACATAAACAATTATCAATTGTATTCCAAAACCTTTTTTTTGCGCTAGAATCAGTTTTCTTGGAATATTAAAAAAATATTTTTATCAAAACAATAAATAAGAAAATGCAGAGTATTTTATGAGAAAATACGTTTATAAAAGAGTAGAAACATACAAGATATTGAATCATACTATGCTATTAGAGGTAAATTGGGTTGATATTGATATTAAGACTTAACTGAAGGTTGTTGTGGAATTGGGGCTGGTTTCAAAATTCAGACAAGGATATTTTTTCTGATATAAGTCTATTAAAATTAAACTGAGGTCGGGACCAATTTTGACGCCTGGGGCAAGATATTGTATAGGACATCTAAACAAAATTCCAAACAAAAAACGAGTATCATTTTGTTCTTGAATAAAAACTGTACACTGATATTAGAAAAACCACACATAGATAAGATTTATTATATATAAAACCGCATAAGCGAAGTACGCCAGGACAATATCAGCGCTCCGTATAAAACCGCATAAGCGAAGTACGCCAGGACAATTTCAGCGCTCCGTATAAAACCGCATAAGCGAAGTACGCCAGGACAATTTCAGCGCTCCGTATAAAACCGCATAGGCGAAGTACGCCAGGACAATTTTAGCGCTCCGTATAAAACCGCATAGGCGAAGTACGCCAGGACAATTTCAGCGCTCCGTATAAAACCGCATAGGCGAAGTACGCCAAGACAATTTCAGCGCTCCGTATAAAACCGCATAGGCGAAGTACGCCAAGACAATTTCAGCGCTCCTTATAAAACCGCATAGGCGAAGTACGCCAGGACAATTTCAGCGCTCCGTATAAAACCGCATAAGCGAAGTACACCAGGACAATTTCAGCGCTCCGTATAAAACCGCATAAGCGAAGTACACCAGGACAATTTCAGCGCTCCGTATAAAACCGCATAAGCAAAGTACACCAGGACAATTTCAGCGCTCCGTATAAAACCGCATAAGCGAAGTACACCAGGACAATTTCAGCGCTCCGTATAAAACCGCATAAGCGAAATACACCAGGACAATTTCAGCGCTCCGTATAAAACCGCATAAGCAATGTACGCCAGGACAATTTCAGCGCTCCGTATAAAACCGCATAAGCGAAGTACGCCAGGACAATTTCAGCGCTCCGTATAAAACCGCATAAGCGAAATATGCCAGGACAATTTCAGCGCTCCGTATAAAACCGCATAAGCGAAGTACGCCAGGACAATTTCAGCGCTCCGTATAAAACCGCATAAGCGAAGTACGCCAGGACAATTTCAGCGCCCCGTATAAAACCGCATAAGCGAAGTACACCAGGACAATTTCAATTCAAATTTTACTAATGTTAATTACGGGTTTTACCAAAGTAATAATTTTCTGTCGTATTTTGAAATGTTTGTTAATAATTGAGCTCTTTTCACACTTTTGTGGATGTTTTGTCTTTGTTGCAAGCGTCACATTTACTAATTTATATCTCAACCTATAAAACATGAACGAGTCCTTTTCAAATTAAATAATGTTGCATGACACTTACCATTCGGCGGTGGCGTCGTCGTCGGAGTCATGGTCGGTGGCGGCGTCGGAGGAGTCTTGGTCGTTTCTGTATTAGAGGATATATAAATAACACACAACATGTTTTATAAGATTGACAGAACATGGATCTTGCTGCGATTAACATCGATTTTAAACGCAGATGTATCTAATTTTGAACATCTGGTATAGAAAGAGTATTTCTGTAATAGCTCAACAGGCATTATTTGTGGTACTAATCATTGAGCAAAACGGAAACATCAGCGTCCGTACTTTTCACCATATCTTTAAATGCAAATCTTTGAAAATCTTCTTCTCAAAATCCGCTTCCTTTCACTAAATTTACACTATATGTCTATATGGAAAAAAATCTCTTTAAAAACAAAATACCATATTTTAAAATATGTTTATCGTAGTGTTCCTAAGGTGACCCTCTGTCAAATTCCTTCACGCCATTTTGATTAATAAATAACATGGTTGTGAAGGGCGGGGTTAGTTACCACTATATGTCTATATTGAAAGTTTTGAAAATCTTCTATTCAGAAACCATTGACCTGATTTTTCACAGAAATGTTTTTTAAGCGACCATATATCAAATTCCTTCATACCATTGATATTCATATCAAAACATGTCCGCCAGAAGCGGGGATAGTTTTCACTATATGTCATTGTGGAAAATATTTTATTCAGAAACAAAATGCCCGATTTTTACAGAAATGTTCCTAAGGTGACCTTTTGATCAATTTATTATTTGTTCTTCTTATTTTTTAATTTTTTATTATTATTATATTATTGTTTTACAATCACTGAAGATATCAACTTCAACCTTCATGAAATTCTTCACATTAACAACGTGCTCTTTTGCGACAAGGTATATAACTCCAACTTTAATATTGTAAGAGATATTGTTTTATAGGAGTGGGCATTTGGGCGGGCGGCACTCAGTATGTTTCCGATCAATAACTTAAGAGCCCTTTGTAATTATTCGACGTGTTACTCAGATGCTCACGGGAAGAGACGAAGGGATTTGGGAAGGTCTTATATCGCACATAAACAAAAAAGGAATTCCCGATCTGTGCCGCTTACTTCCTAATCTGAAGTATTCTGTGTGTAACGAGTTTTGAGCTTTATTTACGCTCTATACATATACATGTGGATTGGGAAAATTAAACATATTTTCATATTATAATATAAAGAAACTAATAAACGAATGAACCAGGCTTTTGAGGTAAAGATCTTATAAACTAATTATTGTTACTATGAAAAGACATAATTCCTTAAACAAATTCTCTCTCTCTCTCTCTCTCTCTCTCTCTCTCTCTCTCTCTCTCTCTCTCTCTATATATATATATATATATATATATATATATATATATATATAACGCAAAATACACTTAATTGGTATTTTGTATACTTTGGCATTTATGTCGATTTTTTTTTTTTTTTTTTTTTGATAATTGGATTTTTTTTGTGAGAGAGTCCCTGAGGTCTGATTTTATGGTACATTTTTTAAACGCGATTTACATGTAGGTTTTTTGTTTGTCTTTTTTAGAAAAGCCATAAAACATAGTTTTAGTCACAGCGATTTGTGTTGTATTCTATACTAAGGATTTTTCGAGAAAAAAAATCTGCAAAATTAAACTAAATATTAATGTAACCACAACTGTACACCAGGGGCCGTACTCATAAAGCATCTTAAGTCATTTTATGAATACCAGCCCTGGTCAAGATATTACTTTGAAGCCATACCTGCACCAAGTCAATTATTCTAACTATATTTGGGTTTGCATAATGATTTTTTTGTAAGACGTGTAAGTGAGCGCAAAAGGTTTTGAAATATGTAATCTTCAGCAGAGGCCATGCCTTACAACAGATGCCTAATTTGGTTACATGAAACTCCACATCTCAACTCAGTGCTGTATGCAAAATATGTTGAGTATGCGTCCTATCATTTTAGATAAAAACATGTTTGAAATTTTTTATCATAGGAATAATGGACTCTATTTCAGACATAGCCGGATTCGAGGGTTCGAGGATATCGTAGTGAGTTCGCTTTGTGAGTCCAAATTCATTGACTTATTGACTCAGACAACTGAATTCTTAAAAGTTTTAAAATATCTTAAACATACTGAATTTTGACATAAAAACTGCATTTTTAAAAACAACAACATTTTAACAAAAAATGCTTTTCTGAGTCTGATTGATTCTAAAATTTAGACTCAAGACGTTAGTGAATACATGTCCTGGGGCAATGATTACGATCAGTTTCAAACCTGAGTTCAGACTCGAGACGTTAATGAATACATGTCCTGGGGCAATGATTACGAACAGTTTCAAACCTGAGTTCAGACTCAAGACGTTAGAGAATACATGTCCTGGGGCAATGATTACGAACAGTTTCAAACCTGAGTTCAGACTCGAGACGTTAGTGAATACATGTCCTGGGGCAATGATTTCGATCAGTTTCAAACCTGAGTTCAGACTCGAGACGTTAGTGAATACATGTCCTGGAGCCATAATTACGAATAGTTTCAAACCTGAGTTCAGACTCGAGACGTTAGTGAATACATGTCCTGGAGCCATAATTACGAACAGTTCAAACCTGAGTTCAGACTCGAGACGTTAGTGAATACATGTCCTGGAGCCATGATTACGATCAGTTTCAAACCTGAGTTCAGACTCGAGACGTTAGTGAATACATGTCCTGGGGCCATGATTACGAACAGTTTCAAACCTGAGTTCAGACTCGAGACGTTAGTGAATACATGTCCTGGGGCAATGATTACGAACAGTTTTAAACCTGAGTTCAGACTCGAGACGTTAGTGAATACATGTCCTGGAGCCATGAATACGAACAGTTTCAAACCTGAGTTCAGTCTCGAGACGTTAGTGAATACATGTCCTGGGGCCATGAATTCGAACAGTTTCAAACCTGAGTTCAGACTCGAGACGTTAGTGAATACATGTCCTGGAGCAATGATTACGATCAGTTTCAAACCTGAGTTTAGACTCGAGACGTTAGTGAATACATGTCCTGGGGCAATGAATACGAACAGTTTCAAACTTGAGTTCAGACTCGAGACGTTAGTGAATACATGTCCTGGAGCAATGATTACGATCAGTTTCAAACCTGAGTTCAGACTCGAGACGTAAGTGAATACATGTCCTGGGGCAATGATTACGATCAGTTTCAAACCTGAGTTCAGACTCGAGACGTTAGTGAATACATGTCCTGGGGCAATGATTACGAACAGTTTCAAACCTGAGTTCAGACTCGAGACGTTAGTGAATACATGTCCTGGGGCAATGAATACGAACAGTTTCAAACTTGAGTTCAGACTCGAGACATTAGTGAATACATGTCCTGGGGCAATGATTACGAACAGTTTCAAACTTGAGTTCAGACTCGAGACGTAAGTGAATACATGTCCTGGGGCAATGATTACGATCAGTTTCAAACCTGAGTTCAGACTCGAGACGTAAGTGAATACATGTCCTGGGGCCATCATTACGAACAGTTTCAAACCTGAGTTCATCCTCGAGACGTAAATGAATACATGTCCTGGGGCCATCATTACGAACAGTTTCAAACCTGAGTTCAGACTCGAGACGTTAGTGAATACATGTCCTGGGTTCATCATTACGAACAGTTTCAAACCTGAGTTCAGACTCGAGATGTTAGTGAATACATGTTCTGGGGCAATGATTACGAACAGTTTCAAACCTGAGTTCAGACTCGAGACGTAAGTGAATACATGTCCTGGGGCAATGATTACGATCAGTTTCAAACCTGAGTTCAGACTCGAGACGTAAGTGAATACATGTCCTGGGGCAATGAATACGAACAGTTTCAAACTTGAGTTCAGACTCGAGACGTTAGTGAATACATGTCCTGGGGCAATGAATACGAACAGTTTCAAACTTGAGTTCAGACTCGAGACGTTAGTGAATACATGTCCTTTGGCCATGATTATGAACAGTTTCAAACCTGAGTTCAGACTCGAGACGTAAGTGAATACATGTCCTGGGGCAATGATTACGATCAGTTTCAAACCTGAGTTCACACTCGAGAGAGTTTTATCATTTGTTTTAGGTTCTTAAATGTAAACTGTATACTAATATTAGAAAAGCACAAAAGCTTACATACAATTTATTATGTACGACCAAATTTGATAAATTTTGTACAGTTAATCTCTTTTCAAAATATCAATGTAAATAGGCAACTAGCGATGTATGTATTAAAAATTTATACTATAATTGTTCTCTTCTAACGTTATTTTTGATATATTGCGTTGCATTATTAACGTTTAAAATATTAAAATTCTTACTTAATTGACTTGCTATTTGAATGACCATTGACTATGAAATAACTATATATATATAACTGTGTTCGTACGCATGTGCATATCCACGTCATGTTAGCAGCCTAAAGTGTTTTCATGTTCGACTTAGTCTGGTGGAAGGGACATAACTCAAATTGCAGCAGATATTTTAAGAGTTTCCTATATTTCACTCTAGTGACACTGTTCTTCACTTATGCGAAGGTAGTTAAAGTTACTTGAGAATTACCTGATAAGTTATTTTAAATACTTATTATGTTATATATATATATTATAATTAATAACACTACGATGGGGTAAGACAACAACCTCATGTCTTAATCTGAAATGAAAATTCGTGTCAATTTAAGTTAATACACGTTTTCAAAAAGCATAATGGGATGAAGAGTAATTTAAAGCAGCATTGTGATACTAATAAATTCCAACATGCGTAACCAACACAAAAATAGTTATTTTCTGCGTACTCCGTATCGACACAGTGAGTCCCGTGACCAGCGAAATTAGGTCCTGTATCTCGCGTAACAAAACGGGGGGAGGGGGTCACCCCCAGTTTTGGTATGAGATCAACAATATCCGATACCGATAGAGAACAGTCCAATATATCATTGCTCAATGTTTTAATGTCGATGTAATGTTGGAGTTAATTTATGATAGAGTCCTTTCAGTGCACCCTTTCGTAAAGCTTGCTATTATCACAAAATCAAGTTATGTGACCCTTTATGGATAATCTATTATAGCTCTTAAGGCTCACGGCGTTGCATACCCACACGGTATGTGAATGATTGTGAAGCAAGTTATGATAACTTATACTAAGTCACTCTCGTTGGCACGATGTTGCGCGAGACTTTGGTCTTGTTTTGTGGGGAAACCGGAGTACCGGGAGTCACCCACTTGACCGGCTTGGTGACCACTAACCAAACTCACATGCGCCCAGGCCGAGAATCGAACCTGGTCGCCTTAGTGAGAAGCGAGTGTACCGACCACTGCACCGGACAACCTGCACTTCAATACAAATATCGTTATGTTGAACATTTATTGTATAGATTCTGCCGTAAATTTACGGATTTCTCCGAGCACTCTTAAGCAGCGTAAAGTACGATATCTTATTGAAACAGGCCCCAGTGCATTGTATTGATTACTAATAATAAAAATTGAAATAAATAGTCCTATGTTTTGTTAAACTTATTTTTATCGACTTTCGTTTATTGTTTTTGAATGTCCAAAGTCAAATGTCCTGCAAGCACGGCATTCCATTTTTGGAATGATTGGGCAGTGACAGGTTTGGCAGTGACAGGTTTGGTAGTGACTGGTTTGGTAGTGACAGGTTTGGTAGTGACAGGTTTGGCAGTGACAGGTTTGGTAGTGACAGGTTTGGTAGTGACAGGTTTGGCAGTGACAGGTTTGGTACTGACAGGTTTGGTAGTGACAGGTTTGGCAGTGACAGGTTTGGTAGTGACAGGTTTGGTAGTGACAGGTTTGGTAGTGACAGGTTTGGTAGTGACTGTTTGGTAGTGACAGGTTTGGTAGTGACAGGTTTGGTAGTGACAGGTTTGGTAGTGACAGGTTTGGTACTGACAGGTTCGGTAGTGACTGTTTGGTAGTGACAGGTTTGGTAGTGACAGGTTTGGTAGTGACTGTTTGGTAGTGACAGGTTTGGTAGTGACAGGTTTGGTAGTGACAGGTTTGGTAGTGACAGGTTTGGTAGTGACTGTTTGGTAGTGACAGGTTTGTACTGACAGGTTTGGTAGTGACTGGTTTGGTAGTGACAGGTTTGGTAGTGACTGTTTGGTAGTGACTGGTTTGGTACTGACAGGTTTGGTAGTGACAGGTTTGGTAGTGACTGTTTGGTAGTGACTGTTTGGTAGTGACAGGTTTGGTAGTGACAGGTTTGGTAGTGACAGGTTTGGTAGTGACAGGTTTGGCAGTGACAGGTTTGGTAGTGACAGGTTTGGTAGTGACAGGTTTGGTAGTGACAGGTTTGGTAGTGACAGGTTTGGTAGTGACAGGTTTGGTAGTGACAGGTTTGGTAGTGACAGGTTTGGCAGTGACAGGTTTGGTAGTGACAGGTTTGGTAGTGACAGGTTTGGCAGTGACTGGTTTGGCAGTGACAGGTTTGGTAGTGACTGGTTTGGCAGTGACAGGTTTGGTAGTGACTGGTTTGGTAGTGACAGGTTTGGCAGTGACAGGTTTGGTAGTGACATGTTTGGCAGTGACAGGTTTGGCAGTGACAGGTTTGGTAGTGACAGGTTTGGTAGTGACAGGTTTGGTAGTGACTGGTTTGGTACTGACAGATTTGGTAGTGACAGGTTTGGTAGTGACAGGTTTGGCAGTGACAGGTTTGGCAGTGACTGGTTTGGTACTGACAGGTTTGGTAGTGACAGGTTTGGTAGTGACAGGTTTGGCAGTGACAGGTTTGGTAGTGACTGTTTGGAAGTGACAGGTTTGGTAGTGACAGGTTTGGCAGTGACTGTTTGGTAGTGACTGGTTTGGTAGTGACTGGTTTGGCAGTGACTGTTTGGTAGTGACTGGTTTGGCAGTGACTGGTTTGGTAGTGACTGGTTTGGTAGTGACTGGTTTGGTAGTGACTGGTTTGGCAGTGACAGGTTTGTTAGTGACTGTTTGGTAGTGACTTTTATTATTTTATTTGTATGGATGACCAAATAAAGTACTTTTTTTATTCTGATGCATGAATAATTTGTTTAAAAATGGAAACCATTAATGCCATAATTCATTAAACCAGTTTATAGTTTTCTACAATATATCCATCAATTCGAACTAAAGTTATTGAGCGGAAACCACCTGTTTTCACCCTCCCGCTCGATCATTTGCCCCACCAACGACATATATCCAAATCCAATAATTTCGAAATACCTGGATAATAATTATTAATATGTAATTAAAGTAATGAAAACGAAACTAACCAGGAACGCATTTCTTGCATTCATAGTCGAATATGAAGCCATCTTTGCAGATGCATATTTTACCATATCCGTATGTTTCGCATATGGCATTTTCATCTTTACAGTAATGACAGTCGTCACAACACTGGCCGACGTCGAGCGCTAAAATATAGACAAACACAAACGTCATGGTTACAGTAATAAATAAACATCACTAAGATAGGATTTATTAAAAGCGTTTCAATAAAACATTTACGGGGATGACGGGGGCACTGAAAAGCTAAAGACATATCATATAATGGTTTATCAATGTTTATGCCATTTTAACCGACTGAGGTAGAAATTATCATTTTCTCACAATTTCTAACTTGGCCTCCGCTTAAACTTCAGTCACGCTCGGGCAAAATGAAATTAAAAAAAATATAATTGAGTTCATTTCATTTAGGGAAATATGTCGTTGAGTGTTTGAATAAGCTTTTCAGAACGCTTTCCCGTACTCAGAATTTCCGTATATATATATCTCTGATTAGGTAACGTAACGTTTGTTTTTGAATTTGCATTAATGTACTTGAAATTTATTTAGTACAACTGTAACTGTTTCTGCAGATATCTGCTGTTGAAAAAAACTTGTTTAAAATAGTGTTGCAAATATGTATATAACGTAAATATGTGATGACATTATCACGAGATGATTTTCGATATCATGGAGTAAAATAATGATAAAGTGAGTGTTTTCAGATGCATTACCGGAAAAACTTGTTTACGGTCCAAAAACATGACCGAGTTCCTTTAACTCTCATTTTACACATGTTGCCAAAAACAAGGCGCATATGTTAAGCAAGGCTTAATCGATAATCGAATATAGTCAAGTTGCATAATTCACAATATAATGTAGACAAATATTTATTTATGCAAATCAAATATAAGAAAAGCGCCAACACACAAACAAAACTAATGAGCAATAACGAATAGATACTTTTTTGTAATACTTTGCATGTATTATACAATACAAAGATAACATAAAGCATCAACTAAAGATCTAACCTAGAAAGAATAGTCCCTAATAAGTAACAATAATCACATATTAAAGACCGGTCAACATGCTGATATACATGCATAAAGCAATATATAGGATGAGACATGAAAGGCCCGCAACTCTGGTTTCAATAGTTATACTCTATTAATATTGTCTGGTTAATCCCTTTTTCGACTGCAAAAATCGGCTTGCTATTGTTACTTACGGGTACACGGACATGGTGGGGGTTCACTCGAGGTTTCACTTGAGGATTCGCTCGAAGATTCGCTGGATTCAGATTCAGATTCCCCCTCGTAGTAGTATTCAGAATGAAGAAGTCCACCTCCAAATCTACATTGTACAGCTGCCAGGAGAGCAAGGGTCTGTTTATAAATGAAGAAATGAGGTTAAAAATTGTTTCATAAGAAAACTGTTCAATTTTCGATATTTTTTTGATTTGGTCGATTAATGTTAGAAATTGCTACACCATTATAATAACAATGACAAACAAATGGTTTACATACCACGTGGTTAAAAGGTATTTTACACAGAAATGTGATGCGAATATTGACCATATGCGCTAAATAATGAAGAGGCTGTTGTCCATATGTACAAAATCATGAAGGGGCTAGTATCCTATGTTGAAGGGCTATCGTCCGCATGTGCAATATCATGAAGGTACTTTTGTCAGCCTATGCAGATTTGAGCTCAGGGGCTAATGTCCTAGGGTCTTAGGGGTAAATGTCCTAGGGGCTAATGTCAGTCTACCATATATCAGTTGTATGTGGGCAAATCCTTACTCAAAACTGTCCAGTATATTAAGCGTGACTTTGTGACAAATATGTTCCCAGTCTGTTTGACCCTCTTTCTCTTTCAACCTACCACATAGTTAGTTCTTAATAGGATTTTCCGTACACGTACCTATTATGTTAATCAATTTTGGGGCAATATTTACTAAGGGAAAACACCCAAATGCGGCTGAAAATGTCCGAAGTTTCTATCGACGTTCTGTTTACATATGACATCAAACCACATGGTATGTTTACCCTTAATCAAACATCAGTTAATGAAATGTATACTATGTTTTATATCGCGACCTGATTGATTGGCAAAAAAACAGGCTCATTTCAAACCCTCGTAAGAGTTTTGAGCAATCTACTTTCCTGAAGAACAGAACAGAACAGTTCTTCAGGATTAATTTGGAACGCAATAACCTTTGGATATGTTTCGTTATCATTTCCGTTATAATTCACAACTTAAAGATATTCTTGGAAAGACCTAAAATCATACTTTATATACAATGACACCTAAATCAGAACTATAAATGCATACAGGCAACCCTGTTTTAAGTGGCCACCAGTATTGAGTGGCCATTGACAAATTGTACAATTTGACTACTTCACAAATCACATGAAACCAGGCTGTGAATCTGGTTACGTTTGTTTAGGCTCTTACCGTCAACATAGTGCAATAACTGAATAACTGCTCATAGAAATAGAAGTAGATATTGAGTTCTTGCACTAAGGTAACGTTATGTTTTCAAATTTTCTTCCAACAAGTCATTAAGTTAACTGTCAAAAAAGCATGAACATTAAAACACTTCTGAATTTGTTAAAACATAATTAGAAATATGAAAGGCGGTGTTTACGGGATGTTAATTTGCATTGTGAAATTTTAATTCATCAATATCGTCCATTACTGTATTTTCCACAGTTCATTGTCTCCATTGTCAACCCGAAGGTGAATGGATCTCGGCTAACGCCTCGGTCAATATTCACCTTCGGGGATTGACTGGCAGGCCTTTAAACGACATATGACGCTTGGTGGTTTGTAATATTTCTTAAATAGGGAACATGGTTTCGCCTTTTCCCACCCCTGCTTTTTTTAAATTCTTTGGTCAAAGGTATACAAATTATCACACGATTAACAATTTACATAAGATACAATGTCATTGATACAAATAAATTGAACGTTTTCTTTTTAAATAAAATAAAATATGTTTGAAATAAGGAAAAATATCTATTACTTTGGATAAATGTAACTGTTTGAGCTTAATTGTGATGATCAAAACAAATAAGTCGGCGCGCCCAGTGACGACTTAATTGTTTTGGAGAACAAAAATAAATGCTAATTTTCTTAGTTTTGATCGTGAAATATCTATATACTAGCCAGCGCGCTTCTTAATTATCCATTTTATAACTAAATGCAAATTTGAGTACGAACAGTCTCAAGTCCGAATTCAGACTCAAACTTTAATTTAATAGCTATCGTCATTCCATTTCATCGTTTTACACAAATTAAGTGAATAATAAATTATTTATTTTCATTCCATTTGTTTCTGCTATAAAACATGGAGATCAATGAAAAGAACATACCTTCCCCCAGCAAGAGAACATGATTCAAACGTTATTTAGTGAATAAAATATTTGATCATTATTCACTATGCCTTAATAAATGTAGAGATTGTCAGTTGATTCCAATTACATAGTACCTGTTGCTAACTGGATAGGAAATCTTCTCTAGTTCCGTTTGGAGACATTTTGTTAATTAAGTGTGATGCTTATATCAATTTCAATAACATATTATACGTATGATAAATGTTTTCTTAAAAGTAACACATTCATGCATCAATTGTGGTATAATATATTAAAATAAATTATGAATAAAAATAACAGTAATTCTGTATATAATCGCTGATTGATACGATAACAGAATTACTGTTATTTTTATTCAAAGTCATTGTCATGATGAATTGGTCTGTTCATTTCTTTAATAAAACATCCAGTACTGCACAGCAGGACACGGAGATCTACGATCTGATATATATTGTCCATTTCACTTTTTTATATCAATGCTAGTATATAAAACAAATTCTAAATTTGACTAAGCATTTTCAATTTTTTAGTGTTTATGATTCATCCTTCGAAAGTTTTATCATTTTTTTTATTTTTATTTTCTTAATATGAAACAGACTCTAAGTGAAAAACATTGAGTGTAATTAAAATGAATTTTTCTTTAATAATTATCAAATTTAATATCAAAAGGAAATTCTACTGTAATCAAGATATACAATTTGTTAATATTAGGTAATTTTAACGGGACTGTCAACCTATTTATCCATTTTAACGGGACTGTCAACCTATCTATCCATTTTAACTATAATAAAATATACCTTTCAATCAAACTCACTATTCTTTTGTAATATATTCAATGTAATAGTTAATAATTGTTGACATTGATACGGCCCTGAGGACTTTCAAAACCAATGCGATCGATCACTGTCCAATGGATTTATACAAGACGTTAAATGCCTAATTTATGGTATGTTTGGCATAATAATTCTCTGCGGTGCATCCTTTGGTTATAGCACTGATGTCACAACAGGGGTTTTATAACCTGTGCATTTGTTTAATGGCTCTGGGCCAATTACAGTTGACACATTTTAGAGTAAATAAATTGTCTCACTAATACATATACACAAAATGCAGAGCCAATTTACTAATTTGACCGACAGGAAATAACAAACAAACAAAGAGAAATAAGTGTTAAAAAATATAAGGTAATTTATATATTTCAATCCACTTAAACACATGGTCAACCATGTTATATCCAAATTGTGAAGCATCATGGTTAAATCATATTAATGCGCTATTATATTTAACATACAAGGTTACTCTTATCCATATTTTGAAGCATTGTAAAAATAATGTTATTATCATATATTTACATTAACACTTCATTCCATAACGATGGTTGTTGTTTATCAATTTCACAATGCTCCGGTTTCCCAAACAACACAAGACAACACTCTCGCGTAAATTCGTACCAACGAGAGTAACTAATATCATGTTGTAATAACTTGTTTCACAATCGTTGTAAAATAAATAAGTTTAAACTAGCCTAACTATAGAGATTTACGTTAAAAATATTGTAAGTCCTATTATTGTAGATGGCTTTCCTTACACAATTAAAAAAAGTTATTAATATCAAGACCGGCTCTAATCGGTAATTCTAAATACATATATTTTGCAATGAAAAATATGACTGGGTTATTAGTACAAACTGATGCTTTATTTTACATTCTAATATGCATTAATCTTACACGTGCTAGATGTAAATTGCCACACATTGTTTCCCTCTGATATTACACTTTTGTTACCATCCTGTTTGCTATCGCTATAAATATAGTAAAAAATTTATGCGAAATAAATCACTTTTGTATTGTTGTTGTTTTTTTGTATAAAAAGATGTGTACCTACTACATTGAAAGTATACACTACGAGCGCGAATCGCAAGTTATGCATAATGCTGGGTTCACATCTGTTTTGTACCGTATTGTCAAGCCTACCGTTCAGAGTACCGTGGGTATATGGGATTATCACTGTTACTGAGCCGCACCCTGCTAATACCGCTACATGTTGGTTACCGTTTGGTTATATGAGAATTGATACACAAACACAAAGAAAACATTCCCGTATTCGATATCCTTATTAGCTATATTACCGAACTGTTTTGCAATCTAGAACAAGGCAACTGCAACATGGGAAGTAAATTATATCAGCATCTAAAATGCCAGTCCTCAGATCCGTTTAGAAACATTTTAAATATTTTTATTTGCATAACGTTCTTTCACTTTTTTTATTTCATTGAACTGAATAAATACGGCTTAACCTATACGGTACAACCATATTTTTTTTATTCTAGCACACCGGATAGGCATTTTTGGTGAATTTAGCCCTGCTGGAAAATTCTATCTGGCACCCACCAGATGAGTCACGCGCTGTCACGTAATACTTTTTAGTTCTTTAATCATACACTTTATTTAACCATAACAATGAGATTTCAATAGAGTTCCTTAAACATTTACTTTACCAAAATATACCTTCAAAACAAAACAAAATAACTCTTAAAAGACGTGATACTGAAGAAACTTTTTTACGTATGCAGCGAATAAAAATTACAGCGCGTCATGACGTCAGTAAACATCATCGCACGCGCTTTTTGGTGAAATTTACAAAAAGCGATTTCTATGTATTCTTTTCACAAAAAAGTAAATTTAGGTAAGATAGAAGAAATGTCAATCATGTGTGTCCGGTCCAGATAGGAATATCCGACCCTCAGGCACGCTGCGTAGCAACGCAGGTGCCCTCCTGTCGGATTTTTCTATCCGCACAGGAAACACATGACAGATATTATTAATACTATGTTAGTGGACAAAATTTATAACTAATTCATCATTCGTCTTAATTTTAATATTTAACCACGACTGAATTTCATTTTTCTCAATTTCTTATAAATGCGAAAAAACGAATTTCACATTTTTCAAATCATGTGATTTAATCTGAGAATTTAGAATACCGTATTTACACTTTTGTAAATGATTTTATATTAATAATAAATAAAATCAGACTTACGAGAAATATCCTCAACATTTTAAACAGCATCCGTAAAATCACTTTTCACCCGACACTCGCAATATCCCAAATAATCCTGCTGTCCACCGATATATACTGAACTTAAAAAAATAGTCCTTTGGGCTGGTTTTCATTCAAAGCATCCATTGCACGCTCAGTAAGCTGTCGTTTCCTGATGCGTGCGCATATACAAGATTGAATTTCCGGATGCACACGTAGACAATTGTGCAGTCTGACGCAAGCGTAGAAATATTAATGTCCTTGAGAAATTATTATGTAATATAATGATGAAACTGATAGCGATTTTTATTTCAATATGGTACCATCTGTTTGATTGTTAACGCCTTGAATATTCAGTCATACAAGATAGTGTATTATGCATAAGAAATATAACCAAAACTATGCAAGTATATGAAAACAATATGATTTAAGTTAAAATTGAAAGTATAAACATGATGAAATGTAAAATTTTTGGAGAATAATTATAATCGATTCCAAATTTGAACAGAAAATCGTTTTATTTAGCTGTTCTAGTTTTTTCCAAGAACATCCGAAACTAGTTATGTCGAAGTCGTTTAGACCTCGGGAAATACTTCTAGATAACGAACATTCGATATTAACGAAATACAGAACATGTCAAACTAAAAAGAAAACTATGAAAACAGTAAGATATAACCAGAACAATGAAATAACAAAGTTCGACAAAACAAACGACTGTATTGACCACAAGCGTGCCATCATTCACTCACCTGAACGACTGTATTAGCCACAAGCGTGCCATCATTCACTCACCTAAACGACTGAATTGGCCACAAGCGTGCAATCATTCACTCACCTGAACGACTGTATTGGCCACAAGCGTGCAATCATTCACTCACCTGAACGACTGTATTGGCCACAAGCGTGCCATCATTCACTCACCTGAACGACTGTATTGGCCACAAGCGTGCCATCATTCACTCACCTGAACGACTGTATTGGCCACAAGCGTGCCATCATTCACTCACCTGAACGACTGTATTGGCCACAAGCGTGCCATCATTCACTCACCTGAACGACTGTATTGGCCACAAGCGTGCCATCATTCACTCACCTGAACGACTGTATTGGCCACAAGCGTGCCATCATTCACTCACCTGAACGACTGTATTGGCCACATGCGGCCACATGCGTGCCATCATTCACTCACGTGAACGACAGTATTGGCCACAAGCGTGCAATCATTCACTCACCTGAACGACTGTATTGGCCACAAGCGTGCAATCATTCACTCACCTGAACGACTGTATTGGCCACAAGCGTGCCATCATTCACTCACCTGAACGACTGTATTGGCCACAAGCGTGCCATCATTCACTCACCTGAACGACTGTATTGGCCACAAGCGTGCAATCATTCACTCACCTGAACGACTGTATTGGCCACAAGCGTGCAATATAAAAGTATCAAAATTATCATTTCTTCATCTGTTTTTCAATTGGCTATGCAACATTGGTCAACATAAAAAGTTGCGTTGTTTTTTATACGGTACTTTGGGCTTAAAATGATTAACAATAAACAGAACTGCGAATAAGGAATGAGGAACGGAAACGGTGACCTCTTAACTTTTTTACTAATACCTTTTTTGAAGAAATAACTATGCAGAAGTGGTCTAGACAAACAGGTTATGAGAATGCCATTTTATTTGAGTGTGTTTTAGTGCTTTAAAAACGCACCCGAAAAGTCCGAATACAGAATTCTGTAAATTATATCGATTTCAAGGTGTCTATATTTTCATTTGTTTGACGAAATATTAGGCAATATTGATTTAAACAAAAAGGTTTAAATAAATACATTCTATATTCTAGTTGGATGGAGTGCTTTAACTACTTAATAACACGCTATAAGTCGAATAAGATATAAGGAACTGGTTTCTTATTCCTTATTCAAAATCTAATAAGGAACAGAAACGCTAAATTTTCAACTGTTTACAAATACATTTTTTTTATAAAATAACTTAAAAAAATTGGTCTTAAACAAATAAATTGCAGAAATGCATCTAATCAAGAGGATTTTAGTTCATAAATTGCTTTAAAAACGCACCAATTTCCGAATTAGAAACATAATTCCTGACAAGTTCAAAATTCAACTAAATACCCTTTTGATCACTTTTTGACAAATATATTATGAAGTAAAGTGATCTACATAAAATAATATATATAATATATAACTACTTCCTTATTCCTTATTCAAACTCGAATAAGGAACAGACAAGGTGAATTTTCAACCATTTTACTAATACATTTTTTATCAAATAACATAGCAGAAGTGGTCTACATAAAAAATGTGCAGAAATGCATTGTCTATTCAAGATGGTTTCAGTGCTTAACGTGCTTTAAAAACATTTGCAGAAATGCACTGACTATTCAAGTGTATTTTAGTGTTTAAAGTGTTGTAGAAACGCTCCAAAATCCGAATGAGAAACAACATTCTGTGAAAAAATCTCAGTTTCAAAGTGTCTTATTTGCTCATTTTTAACGAAATTAGTCTAAACAAATAGTTTGCATAAATGCATTGTCTAATTCAGCAGGATGTAGTGCTATAAGTACTATATAACGCACGAGTCGAATAAGGAATAATGAACTATACGGAACTGAAACGGTGAAACGTTTTTACTAATACATTTTTTTATCAAATAGCTTAACAGAAGTGGTCTTAATAAAAAGAAAATGCAGTAATACATTGTCTATTCAAGAGGATTTTAGAACTTGTGGAACAGAAATCTTGAAAACGTCAAAAAATTATCTTCGGAGTCCCCGTTTTATCACTTTTTGGAAAGTAACTTTGCAGAATTGGTCTACATGAAACGTTTGATTAATTCGTATGATAAATGCTCGTCTCCTAAGAGAAGGCAGACATGGGACTACTACAATCACAGAGGTCAGGTAAAACGATATGGTAAAAACTAAGCGAACTGCCCAAACTTTCAAGCAGGTATAGTTGATTTGTTGTTTCCGACCATCGATGTTATATTGAGGGTCAGACTTTGAGGGAAAGAATGGTACTTCCATGCAATATTTCACTCGTGGTTGTTAATTAAGTTTCAATTAAAACACGAACTATTACTATAACATTTCCGATCCCTTGTATGAAAATGCAAATCATACATCCAAACAGAGATTATTTAAAAGGTTAACATTCAAATCTGCGAAGATGTAGTGTTTCATCGTTTACCATTATAAACAATGCAATATATTATTGTTAACAAAATAAAACAAAAAATCAAATGGCTGTTCATTTGATAAATTAAAGATAGTGCTTAAGTTATGAGTTGACTTATACAAATATAACTGGTTCAAGATCATTTATAGAACAGAACAGAACACACATTTATTTCAACACATAAGATCATTGAATTTTCTACATCAAGGAAATACGTTGTCAGCACATGCTTTTTATTATTTAAGATTTCCATGGCGGTTGTCTACAGTTTATACTTGTTTGGACACTTATGATAACAGCGTGGTATACGAGTATATATAGTTTTATTATCTGTATATTGGTTGCATTCAATGACATTATGAAATTCGTCTTCTAATGCATTTCAATTTGGACAAACTTTCTGTATTATATTAAATCATTTGCTGTAAATTTCTGTAAATTAACACACTAAAGATATGGTTAAAATATTTCTATAATTTTTTTTTCTTGAGGTGGATAACTTACTTTCGAAACTTTGAACAAGAATTTTCTCTTTATATTTGTTTCATAAGAAAAATTATGGTTGAATAGTATTCTCCTAGCGCGGTCGATGCATGCTTGAACCTTGTAGATAGTTCTTACGAAGGTGTCATTTGGCATACTTATGGCTTTATTACTGTATCAAATAATACTGATAATACAATACTACACTTAATCAAATAGACCAGTGTCTCGAACATGTTGAGAATTTTTAAACAAGAGTATCCATTAGATTGACAATCGCTCTGAATTTCCCTTCTGAACTTCTGAACCAAATTGCAAGAACAGGTCTTATAAATTTATCAAAAAGTTCCAATCTTGTTTACGTGTTATATTACTGAAATAATGAAAGTTTTGCCTTATGGGCTTGACCTGAAAGCGCTTGATGATATGCATTGTTTACGTGTTATATTACTTAATTAATGTAAGTTTTGCCTTATGGACTTGACCTGAAAGCGCTTTGATGATATGCATTGTTTACGTGTTATATTACTGAATTAATGTAAGTTTTGCCTTATGGGCTTGACCTGAAAGCGCTTGATGATATGCATTGTTTACGTGTTATATTACTGAATTAATGTAAGTTTTGCCTTATGGACTTGACCTGAAAGCGCTTGATGATATGCATTGTTTACGTGTTATATTACTGAATTAATGTAAGTTTTGCCTTATGGGCTTGACCTGAAAGCGCTTTGATGATATGCATTGTTTACGTGTTATATTACTTAATTAATGTACGTTTTGCCTTATGGGCTTGACCTGAAAGCGCTTGATGATATGCATTGTTTACGTGTTATATTACTGAATTAATGTAAGTTTTGCTCTATGGGCTTGACCTGAAAGCGCTTGATGATATGCATTGTTTACGTGCTATTTTACTGAATTAATGTACGTTTTGCCTTATGGACTTGACCTGAAAGCGCTTTGATGATATGCATTGTTTACGTGTTATATTACTGAATTAATGTAAGTTTTGCCTTATGGGCTTGACCTGAAAGCGCTTGATGATATGCATTGTTTACGTGTTATATTACTGAATTAATGCAAGTTTTGCCTTATGGACTTGACCTGAAAGCGCTTGATGATATGCATTGTTTACGTGTTATATTACTGAATTAATGTAAGTTTTGCCTTATGGGCTTGACCTGAAAGCGCTTGATGATATGCATTGTTTACGTGTTATATTACTGAATTAATGTAAGTTTTGCCTTATGGGCTTGACCTGAAAGCGCTTTGATGATATGCATTGTTTACGTGTTATAATACTGAATTAATGTAAGTTTTGCCTTATGGAATTGACCTGAAAGCGCTTTGATGATATGCATTGTTTACGTGTTATATTACTGAAATAATGTAAGTTTTGCCTTATGGAATTGACCTGAAAGCGCTTTGATGATATGCATTGTTTACGTGTTATATTACTGAATTAATGTAAGTTTTGCATTATGGACTTGACCTGAAAGCGCTTGATGATATGCATTGTTTACGTGTTATATTACAGAATTAATGTAAGTTTTGCCTTATGGGCTTGACCTGAAAGCGTTTGATGATATGCATTGTTTACGCGTTATATCATTGAATTAATGTAAGTTTTGCCTTATGGACTTGACCTGAAAGCGCTTTGATGATATGCATTGTTTACGTGTTATATTACTGAATTAATGTAAGTTTTGCCTTATGGTCTTGACCTGAAAGCGCTTGATGATATGCATTGTTTACGTGTTATATTACTGAATTAATGTAAGTTTTGCCGTATGGACTTGACCTGAAAGCGCTTTGATGATATGCATTGTTTACGTGTTATATTACTGAATTAATGTAAGTTTTGCCTTATGGACTTGACCTGAAAGCGCTTTGATGATATGCATTGTTTACGTGTTAAATTACTGAATTAATGTAAGTTTTGCCTTATGGACTTGACCTGAAAGCGCTTTGATGATATGCATTGTTTACGTGTTATATTACTGAATTAATGTAAGTTTTGCCTTATGGACTTGACCTGAAAGCGCTTTGATGATATGCATTGTTTACGTGTTATATTACTGAATTAATGTAAGTTTTGCCTTATGGACTTGACCTGAAAGCGCTTTGATGATATGCATTGTTTACGTGTTAAATTACTGAATTAATGTAAGTTTTGCCTTATGGACTTGACCTGAAAGCGCTTTGATGATATGCATTGTTTACGTGTTATATTACTGAATTAATGTAAGTTTTGCCTTATGGGCTTGACCTGAAAGCGCTTGATGATATGCATTAGTGAGTGTTATATTACTAAATTAATGTAAGTTTTGCCTTATGGACTTGACCTGAAAGCGCTTGATGATATGCATTGTTTACGTGTTATATTTCTGAATTAATGTAAGTTTTGCCTTATTGGCTTGACCTGAAAGCGCTTTGATGATATGCATTGTTTACGTGTTATATTACTGAATTAATGTAAGTTTTGCCTTATGGACTTGACCTAAAAGCGCTTGATGATATGCATTGTTTACGTGTTATATTACTGAATTAATGTAAGTTTTGCCTTATGGGCTTGACCTGAAAGCGCTTGATGATATGCATTGTTTACGTGTTATATTACTGAATTAATGTAAGTTTTGCCTTATGGACTTGACCTGAAAGCGCTTCATGATATGCATTGTTTACGTGTTATATTACTGAATTAATGTAAGTTTTGCCTTATGGGCTTGACCTGAAAGCGCTTGATGATATGCATTGTTTACGTGTTATATTACTGAATTAATGTAAGTTTTGCCTTATGGACTTGACCTGAAGGCGCTTGATGATATGCATTGTTTACGTGTTATATTACTGAATTAATGTCAGTTTTGCCTTATGGACTTGACCTGAAAGCGCTTGATGATATGCATTGTTTATGTGTTATATTACTGAATTAATGTAAGTTTTGCCTTATGGGCTTGACCTGAAAGCGCTTTGATGATATGCATTGTTTACGTGTTATATTACTAAAATAATGTAAGTTTTGCCATATGGACTTGACCTGAAAGCGCTTTGATGATATGCATTGTTTACGTGTTATATTACTGAATTAATGTAAGTTTTGCCTTATGGTCTTGACCTGAAAGCGCTTTGATGATATGCATTGTTTACGTGTTATATTACTGAATTATTGTAAGTTTTGCCTTATGGGCTTGACCTGAAAGCGCTTGATGATATGCATTAGTGAGTGTTATATTACTGAATTAATGTAAGTTTTGCCTTATGGACTTGACCTGAAAGCGCTTGATGATATGCATTGTTTACGTGTTATATTTCTGAATTAATGTAAGTTTTGCCTTATGGGCTTGACCTGAAAGCGCTTTGATGATATGCATTGTTTACGTGTTATATTACTGAAATAATGTAAGTTTTGCCTTATGGACTTGACCTGAAAGCGCTTTGATGATATGCATTGTTTACGTGTTATATTACTGAATTATTGTAAGTTTTGCCTTATGGGCTTGACCTGAAAGCGCTTGATGATATGCATTAGTGAGTGTTATATTACTGAATTAATGTAAGTTTTGCCTTATGGACTTGACCTGAAAGCGCTTGATGATATGCATTGTTTACGTGTTATATTTCTGAATTAATGTAAGTTTTGCCTTATGGGCTTGACCTGAAAGCGCTTTGATGATATGCATTGTTTACGTGTTATATTACTGAATTAATGTAAGTTTTGCCTTATGGACTTGACCTGAAAGCGCTTTGATGATATGCATTGTTTACGTGTTATATTACTGAATTAATGTAAGTTTTGCCTTATGGGCTTGACCTGAAAGCGCTTGATGATATGCATTGTTTACGTGTTATATTACTGAATTAATGTAAGTTTTGCCTTATGGACTTGACCTGAAAGCGCTTGATGATATGCATTGTTTACGTGTTATATTTCTGAATTAATGTAAGTTTTGCCTTATGGGCTTGACCTGAAAGCGCTTTGATGATATGCATTGTTTACGTGTTATATTACTGAATTAATGTAAGTTTTGCCTTATGGACTTGACCTGAAAGCGCTTTGATGATATGCATTGTTTACGTGTTATATTACTGAATTATTGTAAGTTTTGCCTTATGGGCTTGACCTGAAAGCGCTTGATGATATGTATTAGTGAGTGTTATATTACTGAATTAATGTAAGTTTTGCCTTATGGACTTGACCTGAAAGCGCTTGATGATATGCATTGTTTACGTGTTATATTTCTGAATTAATGTAAGTTTTGCCTTATGGGCTTGACCTGAAAGCGCTTTGATGATATGCATTGTTTACGTGTTATATTACTGAATTAATGTAAGTTTTGCCTTATGGACTTGACCTGAAAGCGCTTTGATGATATGCATTGTTTACGTGTTATATTACTGAATTAATGTAAGTTTTGCCTTATGGGCTTGACCTGAAAGCCCTTGATGATATGCATTGTTTACGTGTTATATTACTGAATTAATGTAAGTTTTGCCTTATGGACTTGACCTGAAGGCGCTTGATGATATGCATTGTTTACGTGTTATATTACTGAATTAATGTAAGTTTTGCCTTATGGACTTGACCTGAAAGCGCTTGATGATATGCATTGTTTATGTGTTATATTACTGAATTAATGTAAGTTTTGCCTTATGGGCTTGACCTGAAAGCGCTTTGATGATATGCATTGTTTACGTGTTATATTACTGAAATAATGTAAGTTTTGCCTTATGGACTTGACCTGAAAGCGCTTTGATGATATGCATTGTTTACGTGTTATATTACTGAATTAATGTAAGTTTTGCCTTATGGGCTTGACCTGAAAGCGCTTTGATGATATGCATTGTTTACGTGTTATATTACTGAATTAATGTAAGTTTTGCCTTATGGGCCTGACCTGAAAGCGCTTTGATGATATGCATTGTTTACGTGTTATATTACTGAATTAATGTAAGTTTTGCCTTATGGACCTGACCTGAAAGCGCTTTGATGATATGCATTGTTTACGTGTTATAATACTGAATCAACGTAAGTTTTGCCTTATGGACTTGACCTGAAAGCGCTTGATGATATGCATTAGTGAGTGTTATCTTACTGAATTAATGTAAGTTTTGCCTTATGGGCTTGACCTGAAAGCGCTTTGATGATATGCATTGTTTACGTGTTATATTACTGAATTAATGTAAGTTTTGCCTTATGGGCTTGACCTGAAAGCGCTTTGATGATATGCATTGTTTACGTGTTATATTACTGAATTAATGTAAGTTTTGCCTTATGGACCTGACCTGAAAGCGCTTTGATGATATGCATTGTTTACTTGTTATAATACTGAATTAATGTAAGTTTTGCCTTATGGACTTGACCTGAAAGCGCTTGATGATATGCATTGTTTGCGTGTTATATTACTGAATTAATGTAAGTTTTGCCTTATGGGCTTGACCTGAAAGCGCTTGATGATATGCATTGTTTACGTGTATGTAAGTTTTGCCTTATGGACTTGACCTGAAAGCGCTTTGATGATATGCATTGTTTACGTGTTATATTACTTAATTAATGTAAGTTTTGCCTTATGGACTTGACCTGAAAGCATTTGATGATATGCATTGTTTACGTGTTATATTACTGAATTAATGTAAGTTTTGCCTTATGGACTTGACCTGAAAGCGCTTGATGATATGCATTGTTTACGTGTTATTTAACTGAATTAATGTAAGTTTTGCCTTATGGGCTTGACCTGAAAGAGCTTTGATGATATGCATTGTTTACGTGTTATATTACTGAATTAATGTAAGTTTTCCCTTATGGAATTGACCTGAAAGCGCTTGATGATATGCATTGTTTACGTGTTATATTACTGAATTAATGTAAGTTTTGCCTTATGGACTTGACCTGAAAGCGCTTGATGATATGCATTGTTTATGTGTTATATTACTGAATCAATGTAAGTTTTGCCTTATGGACTTGACCTGAAAGCGCTTTGATGATATGCATTGTTTACGTGTTATATTACTGAATTAATGTAAGTTTTGCCTTATGGACTTGAACTGAAAGAGCTTGATGATATGCATTGTTTACGTGTTATATTACTGAATCAATGTAAGATTTGCCTTATGGGCTTGACCTGAAAGCGCTTGATGATATGCATTGTTTACGTGTTGTATTACTGAATTAATGTAAGTTTTGCCTTATGGGCTTGACTTGAAAGCGCTTTGATGATATGCATTGTTTACGTGTTATATTACTGAATTAATGTAAGTTTTGCCTTATGGGCTTGACCTGAAAGCGCTTTGATGATATGCATTGTTTTCGTGTTATATTACTGAATTAATGTAAGTTTTGCCTTATGGACTTGACCTGAAAGCGCTTTGATGATATGCATTGTTTACGTGTTATATTACTGAATTAATGTAAGTTTTGCCTTATGGGCTTGACCTGAAAGCGCTTTGATGATATGCATTGTTTACGTGTTATATTACTGAATTAATGTAAGTTTTGCCTTATGGGCTTGACCTGAAAGCGCTTTGATGATATGCATTGTTTACGTGTTATATTACTGAATTAATGTAAGTTTTGCCTAATAGACTCGACCTGAAAGCGCTTGATGATATGCATTGTTTACGTGTTATATTACTGAATTAATGTAAGTTTTGCCTTATGGACTTGACCTGAAAGCGCTTGATGATATGCATTGTTTACGTGTTATATTACTGAATTAATGTAAGTTTTGCCTTATGGACTTGACCTGAAAGCGCTTGATGATATGCATTATTTACGTGTTATATTACTGAATTAATGTAAGTTTTGCCTTACGGGCTTGACCTGAAAGCGCTTGATGATATGCATTGTTTACGTGTTATATTACTGAATTAATTAAGTTTTGCCTTATGGACTTGACCTGAAAGCGCTTTGATGATATGCATTGTTTACGTGTTATATTACTGAATTAATGTAAGTTTTGCCTTATGGACTTGACCTGAAAGCGCTTTGATGATATGCATTGTTTACGTGTTATATTACTGAATTAATGTAAGTTTTGACTTATAGACTTGACCTGAAAGCGCTTTGATGATATGCATTGTTTACGTGTTATATTACTGAATTAATGTAAGTTTTGCCTTATGGGCTTGACCTGAAAGCGCTTTGATGATATGCATTGTTTACGTGTTATATTACTGAATTAATGTAAGTTTTGCCTTATGGACTTGACCTGAAAGCGCTTGATGATATGCATTGTTTACGTGTTATATTACTGAATTAATGTAAGTTTTGCCTTATGGACTTGACCTGAAAGCGCTTGATGATATGCATTGTTTACGTGTTATATTATTGAATTAATGTAAGTTTTGCCTTATGGACTTGACCTGAAAGCGCTTTGATGATATGCATTGTTTACGTGTTATATTACTGAATTAGTGTAAGTTTTGCCTTATGGACTTGACCTGAAAGCGCTTGATGATATGCATTGTTTACGTGTTATATTACTGAAATAATGTAAGTTTTGCCTTATGGGCTTGACCTGAAAGCGCTTTAATGATATGCATTTTTTACGTGTTATATTACTGAATTAATGTAAGTTTTGCCTTATGGACTTGACCTGAAAGCGCTTGATGATATGCATTGTTTACGTGTTATATTACTGAATTAATGTAAGTTTTGCCTTATGGGCTTGACCTGAAAGCGCTTGATGATATGCATTGTTTACGTGTTATATTATTGAATTAATGTAAGTTTTGCCTTATGGACTTGACCTGAAAGCGCTTTGATGATATGCATTGTTTACGTGTTATATTACTGAATTAATGTAAGTTTTGCCTTATGGACTTGACCTGAAAGCGCTTGATGATATGCATTGTTTACGTGTTATATTACTGAATTAATGTAAGTTTTGCCTTATGGACTTGACCTGAAAGCGCTTTGATGATATGCATTGTTTACGTGTTATATTACTGAATTAATGTAAGTTTTGCCTTATGGACTTGACCTGAAAGCGCTTTGATGATATGCATTGTCTACGTGTTAAATTACTGAATTAATGTAAGTTTTGCCTTATGGACTTGACCTGAAAGCGCTCTGATGATATGCATTGTTTACGTGTTATATTACTGAATTAATGTAAGTTTTGCCTTATGGGCTTGACCTGAAAGCGCTTGATGATATGCATTGTTTACGTGTTATATTACTGAATTAATGTAAGTTTTGCCTTATGGACTTGACCTGAAAGCGCTTGATGATATGCATTGTTTACGTGTTATATTACTGAATTAATGTAAGTTTTGCCTTATGGGCTTGACCTGAAAGCGCTTTGATGATATGCATTGTTTACGTGTTATATTACTTAATTAATGTACGTTTTGCCTTATGGGCTTGACCTGAAAGCGCTTGATGATATGCATTGTTTACGTGTTATATTACTGAATTAATGTAAGTTTTGCCTTATGGGCTTGACCTGAAAGCGCTTGATGATATGCATTGTTTACGTGCTATTTTACTGAATTAATGTACGTTTTGCCTTATGGACTTGACCTGAAAGCGCTTTGATGATATGCATTGTTTATGTGTTATATTACTGAATTAATGTAAGTTTTGCCTTATGGGCTTGACCTGAAAGCGCTTGATGATATGCATTGTTTACGTGTTATATTACTGAATTAATGTAAGTTTTGCCTTATGGGCCTGACCTGAAAGCGCTTTGATGATATGCATTGTTTACGTGTTATAATACTGAATTAATGTAAGTTTTGCCTTATGGACTTGACCTGAAAGCGCTTGATGATATGCATTGTTTGCGTGTTATATTACTGAATTAATGTAAGTTTTGCCTTATGGACCTGACCTGAAAGCGCTTTGATGATATGCATTGTTTACGTGTTATATTACTGAATTAATGTAAGTTTTGCCTTATGGACCTGACCTGAAAGCGCTTTGATGATATGCATTGTTTACGTGTTATAATACTGAATCAACGTAAGTTTTGCCTTATGGGCTTGACCTGAAAGCGCTTGATGATATGCATTAGTGAGTGTTATATTACTGAATTAATGTAAGTTTTGCCTTATGGGCTTGACCTGAAAGCGCTTTGATGATATGCATTGTTTACGTGTTATATTACTGAATTAATGTAAGTTTTGCCTTATGGGCTTGACCTGAAAGCGCTTTGATGATATGCATTGTTTACGTGTTATATTACTGAATTAATGTAAGTTTTGCTCTATGGGCTTGACCTGAAAGCGCTTGATGATATGCATTGTTTGCGTGTTATATTACTGAATTAATGTAAGTTTTGCCTTATGGACTTGACCTGAAAGCGCTTTGATGATATGCATTGTTTACGTGTTATATTACTTAATTAATGTAAGTTTTGCCTTATGGACTTGACCTGAAAGCGTTTGATGATATGCATTGTTTACGTGTTATATTACTGAATTAATGTAAGTTTTGCCTTATGGACTTGACCTGAAAGCGCTTGATGATATGCATTGTTTACGTGTTATATTACTGAATCAATGTAAGTTTTGCCTTATGGGCTTGACCTGAAAGCGCTTGATGATATGCATTGTTTACGTGTTGTATTACTGAATTAATGTAAGTTTTGCCTTATGGGCTTGACTTGAAAGCGCTTTGATGATATGCATTGTTTACGTGTTATATTACTGAATTAATGTAAGTTTTGCCTTATGGGCTTGACCTGAAAGCGCTTTGATGATATGCATTGTTTACGTGTTATATTACTGAATTAATGTAAGTTTTGCATTATGGACTTGACCTGATAGCGCTTTGATGATATGCATTGTTTACGTGTTATATTACTGAATTATTACGTGTTATATTACTGAATTAATGTAAGTTTTGCCTTATGGGCTTGACCTGAAAGCGCTTTGATGATATGCATTGTTTACGTGTTATATTACTGAATTAATGTAAGTTTTGCCTTATGGGCTTGACCTGAAAGCGCTTTGATGATATGCATTGTTTACGTGTTATATTACTGAATTAATGTAAGTTTTGCCTTATGAACTTGACCTGAAAGCGCTTGATGATATGCATTGTTTACGTGTTATATTACTGAATTAATGTAAGTTTTGCCTTATGGACTTGACCTGAAAGCGCTTGATGATATGCATTGTTTACGTGTTATATTACTAAATTAATGTAAGTTTTGCCTTATGGACTTGACCTGAAAGCGCTTGATGATATGCATTGTTTACGTGTTATATTACTAAATTAATGTAAGTTTTGCCTTATGGACTTGACCTGAAAGCGCTTGATGATATGCATTATTTACGTGTTATATTACTGAATTATTACGTGTTATATTACTGAATTAATGTAAGTTTTGCCTTATGGACTTGACCTGAAAGCGCTTTGATGATATGCATTGTTTACGTGTTATATTACTGAATTAATGTAAGTTTTGCCTTATAGACTTGACCTGAAAGCGCTTTGATGATATGCATTGTTTACGTGTTATATTACTGAATTAATGTAAGTTTTGCCTTATAGACTTGACCTGAAAGCGCTTTGATTATATGCATTGTTTACGTGTTATATTACTGAATTAATGTAAGTTTTGCCTTATGGACTTGACCTGAAAGCGCTTGATGATATGCATTGTTTACGTGTTATATTACTGAATTAATGTAAGTTTTGCCTTATGGACTTGACCTGAAAGCGCTTGATGATATGCATTGTTTACGTGTTATATTACTGAATTAATGTAAGTTTTGCCTTATGGACTTGACCTGAAAGCGCTTTGATGATATGCATTGTTTACGTGTTATATTACTGAATTAGTGTAAGTTTTGCCTTATGGACTTGACCTGAAAGCGCTTGATGATATGCATTCTTTACGTGTTATATTACTGAAATAATGTAAGTTTTGCCTTATGGGCTTGACCTGAAAGCGCTTTGATGATATGCATTTTTTACGTGTTATATTACTGAATTAATGTAAGTTTTGCCTTATGGACTTGACCTGAAAGCGCTTGATGATATGCATTGTTTACGTGTTATATTACTGAATTAATGTAAGTTTTGCCTTATGGGCTTGACATGAAAGCGCTTGATGATATGCATTGTTTACGTGTTATATTATTGAATTAATGTAAGTTTTGCCTTATGGACTTGACCTGAAAGCGCTTTGATGATATGCATTGTTTACGTGTTATATTACTGAATTATTGTAAGTTTTGCCTTATGGGCTTGACCTAAAAGCGCTTCATGATATGCATTGTTTACGTGTTATATTACTGAATTAATGTAAGTTTTGCCTTATGGACTTGACCTGAAAGCGCTTGATGATATGCATTGTTTACGTGTTATATTACTGAATTAATGTAAGTTTTGCCTTATGGACCTGACCTGAAAGCGCTTGATGATATGCATTGTTTACGTGTTATATTACTGAATTAATGTAAGTTTTGCCTTATGAACTTGACCTGAAAGCGCTTGATGATATGCATTGTTTACGTGTTATATTACTGAATTAATGTAAGTTTTGCCTTATGGGCTTGACCTGAAAGCGCTTGATGATATGCATTGTTTACGTATTGTATTACTGAATTAATGTAAGTTTTGCCTTATGGACTTGACCTGAAAGCGCTTGATGATATGCATTGTTTACGTGTTATATTATTGAATTAATGTAAGTTTTGCCTTATGGACTTGACCTGAAAGCGCTTTGATGATATGCATTGTTTACGTGTTATATTACTGAATTATTGTAAGTTTTGCCTTATGGGCTTGACCTGAAAGCGCTTCATGATATGCATTAGTGAGTGTTATATTACTGAATTAATGTAAGTTTTGCCTTATGGACTTGACCTGAAAGCGCTTGATGATATGCATTGTTTACGTGTTATATTACTGAATTAATGTAAGTTTTGCCTTATGGGCTTGACCTGAAAGCTCTTTGATGATATGCATTGTTTACGTGTTATATTACTGAATTAATGTAAGTTTTGCCTTATGGACTTGACCTGAAAGCGCTTTGATGATATGCATTGTTTACGTGTTATATTACTGAATTAATGTAAGTTTTGCCTTATGGGCTTGACCTGAAAGCGCTTGATGATATGCATTGTTTACGTATTGTATTACTGAATTAATGTAAGTTTTGCCTTATGGACTTGACCTGAAAGCGCTTGATGATATGCATTGTTTACGTGTTATATTACTGAATTAATGTAAGTTTTGCCTTATGGGCTTGACCTGAAAGCGCTTGATGATATGCATTGTTTACGTGTTATATTACTGAATTAATGTAAGTTTTGCCTTATGGACTTGACCTGAAAGCGCTTGATGATATGCTTTTTTTACGTGTTATATTACTGAATTAATGTAAGTTTTGCCTTATGGGCTTGACCTGAAAGCGCTTTGATTATATGCATTGTTTACGTGTTATATTACTGAATTAATGTAAGTTTTGCCTTATGGACTTGACCTGAAAGCGCTTGATGATATGCATTGTTTACGTGTTATATTACTGAATTAATGTAAGTTTTGCCTTATGGACTTGACCTGAAAGCGCTTGATGATATGCATTGTTTATGTGTTATATTACTGAATTAATGTAAGTTTTGCCTTATGGGCTTGACCTGAAAGCGCTTTGATGATATGCATTGTTTACGTGTTATATTACTGAAATAATGTAAGTTTTGCCTTATGGACTTGACCTGAAAGCGCTTGATGATATGCATTGTTTACGTGTTATATTACTGAATTAATGTAAGTTTTGCCTTATGGACTTGACCTGAAAGCGCTTTGATGATATGCATTGTTTACGTGTTATATTACTGAATTAATGTAAGTTTTGCCTTATGGGCTTGACCTGAAAGCGCTTGATGATATGCATTGTTTACGTGTTATATTACTGAATTAATGTAAGTTTTGCCTTATGGACTTGACCTGAAAGCGCTTGATGATATGCATTGTTTACGTGTTATATTACTGAATTAATGTAAGTTTTGCCTTATGGGCTTGACCTGAAAGCGCTTGATGATATGCATTGTTTACGTGTTATATTACTGAATTAATGTAAGTTTTGCCTTATGGACTTGACCTGAAAGCGCTTGATGATATGCATTGTTTACGTGTTATATTACTGAATTAATGTAAGTTTTGCCTTATGGGCTTGACCTGAAAGCGCTTTGATGATATGCATTGTTTACGTGTTATATTACTGAATTAGTGTAAGTTTTGCCTTATGGACTTGACCTGAAAGCGCTTGATGATATGCATTCTTTACGTGTTATATTATTGAAATAATGTAAGTTTTGCCTTATGGGCTTGACCTGAAAGCGCTTTGATGATATGCATTTTTTACGTGTTATATTACTGAATTAATGTAAGTTTTGCCTTATGGACTTGACCTGAAAGCGCTTGATGATATGCATTGTTTACGTGTTATATTACTGAATTAATGTAAGTTTTGCCTTATGGGCTTGACATGAAAGCGCTTGATGATATGCATTGTTTACCTGTTATATTATTGAATTAATGTAAGTTTTGCCTTATGGACTTGACCTGAAAGCGCATTGATGATATGCATTGTTTACGTGTTATATTACTGAATTATTGTAAGTTTTGCCTTATGGGCTTGACCTGAAAGCGCTTCATGATATGCATTAGTGAGTGTTATATTACTGAATTAATGTAAGTTTTGCCTTATGGACTTGACCTGAAAGCGCTTGATGATATGCATTGTTTACGTGTTATATTACTGAATTAATGTAAGTTTTGCCTTATGTGCTTGACCTGAAAGCGCTTTGATGATATGCATTGTTTACGTGTTATATTACTGAATTAATGTAAGTTTTGCCTTATGGACTTGACCTGAAAGCGCTTTGATGATATGCATTGTTTACGTGTTATATTACTGAATTAATGTAAGTTTTGCCTTATGGGCTTGACCTGAAAGCGCTTGATGATATGCATTGTTTACGTATTGTATTACTGAATTAATGTAAGTTTTGCCTTATGGACTTGACCTGAAAGCGCTTGATGATATGCATTGTTTACGTGTTATATTACTGAATTAATGTAAGTTTTGCCTTATGGGCTTGACCTGAAAGCGCTTGATGATATGCATTGTTTACGTGTTATATTACTGAATTAATGTAAGTTTTGCCTTATGGGCTTGACATGAAAGCGCTTGATGATATGCATTGTTTATGTGTTATATTATTGAATTAATGTAAGTTTTGCCTTATGGACTTGACCTGAAAGCGCTTTGATGATATGCATTGTTTACGTGTTATATTACTGAATTAATGTAAGTTTTGCCTTATGGGCTTGACCTGAAAGCGCTTGATGATATGCATTGTTTACGTGTTATATTACTGAATTAATGTAAGTTTTGCCTTATGGGCTTGACCTGAAAGCGCTTGATGATATGCATTGTTTACGTGTTATATTATTGAATTAATGTAAGTTTTGCCTTATGGACTTGACCTGAAAGCGCTTTGATGATATGCATTGTTTACGTGTTATATTACTGAATTATTGTAAGTTTTGCCTTATGGGCTTGACCTGAAAGCGCTTCATGATATGCATTAGTGAGTGTTATATTACTGAATTAATGTAAGTTTTGCCTTATGGACTTGACCTGAAAGCGCTTGATGATATGCATTGTTTACGTGTTATATTACTGAATTAATGTAAGTTTTGCCTTATGGGCTTGACCTGAAAGCTCTTTGATGATATGCATTGTTTACGTGTTATATTACTGAATTAATGTAAGTTTTGCCTTATGGACTTGACCTGAAAGCGCTTTGATGATATGCATTGTTTACGTGTTATATTACTGAATTAATGTAAGTTTTGCCTTATGGGCTTGACCTGAAAGCGCTTGATGATATGCATTGTTTACGTATTGTATTACTGAATTAATGTAAGTTTTGCCTTATGGACTTGACCTGAAAGCGCTTGATGATATGCATTGTTTACGTGTTATATTACTGAATTAATGTAAGTTTTGCCTTATGGGCTTGACCTGAAAGCGCTTGATGATATGCATTGTTTACGTGTTATATTACTGAATTAATGTAAGTTTTGCCTTATGGACTTGACCTGAAAGCGCTTGATGATATGCTTTTTTTACGTGTTATATTACTGAATTAATGTAAGTTTTGCCTTATGGGCTTGACCTGAAAGCGCTTTGATGATATGCATTGTTTACGTGTTATATTACTGAATTAATGTAAGTTTTGCCTTATGGACTTGACCTGAAAGCGCTTGATGATATGCATTGTTTACGTGTTATATTACTGAATTAATGTAAGTTTTGCGTTATGGACTTGACCTGAAAGCGCTTGATGATATGCATTGTTTATGTGTTATATTACTGAATTAATGTAAGTTTTGCCTTATGGGCTTGACCTGAAAGCGCTTTGATGATATGCATTGTTTACGTGTTATATTACTGAAATAATGTAAGTTTTGCCTTATGGACTTGACCTGAAAGCGCTTGATGATATGCATTGTTTACGTGTTATATTACTGAATTAATGTAAGTTTTGCCTTATGGACTTGACCTGAAAGCGCTTTGATGATATGCATTGTTTACGTGTTATATTACTGAATTAATGTAAGTTTTGCCTTATGGGCTTGACCTGAAAGCGCTTGATGATATGCATTGTTTACGTGTTATATTACTGAATTAATGTAAGTTTTGCCTTATGGACTTGACCTGAAAGCGCTTGATGATATGCATTGTTTACGTGTTATATTACTGAATTAATGTAAGTTTTGCCTTATGGGCTTGACCTGAAAGCGCTTGATGATATGCATTGTTTACGTATTGTATTACTGAATTAATGTAAGTTTTGCCTTATGGACTTGACCTGAAAGCGCTTGATGATATGCTTTTTTTACGTGTTATATTACTGAATTAATGTAAGTTTTGCCTTATGGGCTTGACCTGAAAGCGCTTTGATGATATGCATTGTTTACGTGTTATATTACTGAATTAATGTAAGTTTTGCCTTATGGACTTGACCTGAAAGCGCTTGATGATATGCATTGTTTACGTGTTATATTACTGAATTAATGTAAGTTTTGCCTTATGGACTTGACCTGAAAGCGCTTGATGATATGCATTGTTTATGTGTTATATTACTGAATTGATGTAAGTTTTGCCTTATGGGCTTGACCTGAAAGCGCTTTGATGATATGCATTGTTTACGTGTTATATTACTGAAATAATGTAAGTTTTGCCTTATGGACTTGACCTGAAAGCGCTTTGATGATATGCATTGTTTACGTGTTATATTACTGAATTAATGTAAGTTTTGCCTTATGGGCTTGACCTGAAAGCGCTTGATGATATGCATTGTTTACGTGTTATATTACTGAATTAATGTAAGTTTTGCCTTATGGGCTTGACCTGAAAGCGCTTTGATGATATGCATTGTTTACGTGTTATATTACTGAATTAATGTAAGTTTTGCCTTATGGGCTTGACCTGAAAGCGCTTTGATGATATGCATTGTTTACGTGTTATATTACTGAATTAATGTAAGTTTTGCCTTATGGACCTGACCAGGGCCCGTATTCACGTACGTGTCTTAGCCTCAAATGTAGACTTAGGACTCAAGACTCAGACTTTGGGCTGTAAAACGGTATTCACTAATGTTTCTGAGATCAAAGTTTGAGTTCAAAGTCTGAGCCTGAGTCTCAAATGTTGAGTCTATAATTTAGAAGCTTTGCAACCTTCAAAGATGGCGGCTGGACATAGAGCTATCGTTAGAGATCGTATGTTTCTGAGGCAAGTGCCACGTCCTCGTGTTTTTCGCGATAGGAGTAACCCTCTGGAGAACCTAAGGGAAGAGGAGATATTTGCTCGTTATCGTTTCCGGCCGGATACGATCTACTTCATTGTTGATTTATGCCAGGCAGCTGCCCGGGACACAGGCAGATGTTTCGCCATACCTTTGGTGTTGTGCGTTTTAAGCTATCTGCGATTTTTGGCCACAGGAGCTTTCCAGTTGACTGTCGGTGACACTGTCAACCTGAGCCAGCCCACAGTTAGCAGAGTTTGCCGCCAGGTTGGACAGGTGCTTTCTGCTCTTGCAGACCGGTATATCAGCTTCCCCTCCGGTGATCGTGTCCGTCAAGTGAAGCAGCAGTTCGGTGCCATGGCTGGTATGTAATATCCACTAAATATTCACTTCTTAAGCTTAAACTTTAAAGGAATTACTCAGCTAAAAAATGTTGTTTACGTCACCTCCATGAAGGAGAGTATTCCTAGTGGGACGTAAACCTTGTACCCTGTTATGTAGGTTAACCTAAAAATAGCTCACCTATAGTCTTTTTCACTCTTTCTGTCATGAATACATGTATGTTTATGTTTACCTGGTTTTATGTATACATGTATGAAGTAAGCAATGATAAAAAAGTCTTGACAAGTGATTTTTAAGCATGACAATAACTGATATAAATGAAATTGTGTCTGTTTGACATATTCCTTCATTTCAATGCAAATGTTACTGTTGATATACTGTAAATATTTTAGTAAAATAAGTTATAATGACATGTACAAGGAGTTCTACATGTATTTCATCAGTATTGAAAGAATTAACTAATATATAAAATATTGATAAATGATCCAATTCCTCATTTGATGTAAAAGTCTGAGTGTGAATTTCAATACATTACAGTTTTACTATGTTTTTTCAGGAGCCATTGATAGTAACAGATGGTATACAGTTCCTCTTTTCTGAACACCTAAGACTGGGGCCAATAACAAAAAAATCTTACTTAGTCTAAAGTTATACATGATCATGTTTCAGGCTTTCCCAACGTTGTCGGGGTAATTGATTGCACCCATGTTTCGATAAAGAAGCCATCGGCCAATCCAGAGGATTACATTGGGAGGAAAGGAATTCCTACAATAAATGTGCAGGTAAATTGAATTTAATTGAATTGAATGTTATCCATTTTCCAAGATGTTGAAGTCATTTACCATAACCATCTTAATCCTTGAGTTTGTACTCAATTATAAAGGTATATTTAACATAACATTTATTGAACTGATTTGAATTATATGTAATTTAGCATTTTTGAAATCACAAATATCAAACTGTGTATATTTCAGGCTGTATGTGATGCCTCATATAGGATTACATCAGCAGTAGTGATGTGGCCAGGGAGGACACACGATGCACGAATCTGGCGCCAATGTGCACTCCGAAGGAGGTTTGAAGACGGTATGACCATGTTGTATATGCCTTAATCAATGGATACATTGGTACTGTTAAATGAAACCATATGCCTCCTGTCTAGTTATAGCATGCATTCATACAGATATATATAGGCATACTAGATAAAGAAGTTAAAAATACTGGGACAATATCGCTATTTTTTAATTGATATGTTATGTAGTTGTAACATAATGACACATTTTACCCACAGGTGATATGCATGGGTTTTTACTTGCTGACAGTGGGTATGCCTGTACAAGGTATATGTTAACACCCTACATGAATCCTGTGGGAGAGGCACAGGCACGTTACAATGGGGCACTGTGTCGCACAAGGGTCACTGTTGAGCAAACCTTTGGAATTTTGAAGCAACGATTTCAGGTATAATAACATTTACACTTTTTAAAATTTCTCTCTGCTTTATGAATATTATACAGATGTATGACAATGTATTAATTATATAAAATGTAGTAATATAAAGTAATTTGTTCTTGCAATGTGTGTTTTTTTCCCAAAAAAATGCATTTCCTTGTTGTCAGGTACTTCGGAGGAAGTTGAATTGTTATCCAGAAAGGGCATGTATGCATATCAGAAACTGCATCACATTGCACAATCTGGGGATCGATCGGAGGGATATCGTTGCTGTTGACCCAATTGACCCCAATGATAACCCCCATTATCATAGAGTTGATGTTGGGGACAATATGGATGGGAGGGCCGCCAGGGAGTACGTGACCAGAATGTACTTTGAGCGATAGGTAAAATCACTTGTAAAACACCATTCATTTTATCAATACATACACATGTAATGTTAAATGTGTTGTGATTTTCTGGCAGAACATCATAGATGGCAATCATAACCTCTTTTTTTTATTTCAGGTGCCGAGATCCTGACGTCTATGTACCCATTAGCTTTTAATCATCCTCTGATGCATGCTAACCTGCTTGTAACATAGCATCAAGATGGACGGTGAATGTGTTGTACACCGTTTAAGTTATTAGCAAGGCAACCTTAGCACAAAAGGACCTTGGGGTTCGGGTTAGGAACGCAAGGTTTTCATACAGGACGACCAAGCACTAGTTCGCAGAACATGCATGTAAAGTGATAAGTTTAACCTAACAGACTGATTTCCTGTTTTGTTTCTAGTTTTCATTTGAAGTAAGCATATAAATACAACAAAGACATCCTTTGATATGTTTCATGTTTTAATTATCTTACCACTATGAACAAGTAACAATGTGGAATGCTTCATATCACAAGTGTTTTCATAAATGAACAGGCCCCAACTTCTCAAGTCTATTATAAAAATGATTAAGTTTATATCACTATTTTTGTTTTCCAATAATTTGCATTATATTTACTTTTTAAGAACTTTTATACTTTAGGTATATGCTGTATGTTAATAACATTTAACTATTAATTTTCAATCCAATTAAAATTGAAAGTAGTTTTGATAAATTGTGACAAGAGCATAAACTCTTAGAAAGTTAACAATGATGACATTAACAATGCTGTTAACTTAAAACACTTCTTTTCAATACACCATTATAGTACAAACAAGAGCTGTCACAGAGACAGCACGCTCGACTATTCGGCCGCTTTTCAGTATCAGGATTGAAAATATCTGAGGTAGTACGCAAATTTTGACATAAATTCTTAGTCGAAACAGTGGCTTAATTATGTCAAAATGATTGACACAGTTACCTCCTCCTGTGTACATGTTGCGGGCATGATGGTGAACAAGCATGCAAAGTTTCAAAGCTAGATGTCAATGGAGTTTGAAAATATTTCAGATAGTACGAAAACTTTAATGTTAATTCTAATTAGAAAAAGGGGCATAATTTTGTCAAAATGCTTGATAGAGTAACCTCCTCTTGTGTACACATATTTGAGGTGGTACACAAACTATTACAATTTTTTTATCATAAGTGGTTACGCCGACGCTCAGGTGAATAGGATAGCTCTCCTTATTCTTTGAATAGTCGATTTTAAAACGCTGAGGAATAACACTCATATATACACCACAGTTTTAACAAAGCATGTAATTCAAATCATCAATAGGGCTTAGTGTTACAACTAGCTACAATTAAGCAATGAAAGTACAATACATATGCAAACATCACATACAGTTTTAGTTAGGACCGATATCATATCTAATGTACACTTCTATAATATTTTAAACGATCTGTACTATTTGAAACCTAATATTAGTGTTTTATTTTGACTAAATCATTTGTAATGATAATATAAACAACAAAGGTAAGTGACGCTCATGAAAATTGAAAGCCATACTTCCATGGACAGACTTTCATACTTTATAAACGATACTATCTATTGTTCAATGTTAAGTAAATTTCGACAAGAATGTAAGTCATTACCTTAATTCTTATTAATTCACCATGCCATTGTTGACAAAAAAGAACAAAATCACTTATTGACTGTCCAAATATTGGATAAAATCGCCATAAATTCAGATGAAATGTGTTTGTAAATTCCGTTAACATTTCAGACTTTGCATAAAATGACAAACTATCAAAATCAGTTCCAATTAAACAGAGACATCTGGTTTTTTTTCATATAACTGATATGTAATGTTCATAACATATGAATAATATGAGTTGAATTTGATATATATCAACTAAAAAAAATACATAGAGTCATTGTTGTATATATGTATATGAAGTCATGCAGTCAAAACACAGGGAAAGCTATCAATAAGAAGTATATACATTTGCCTCTATAAAATGATCATTATGAAAATAATCATTAATATAAATTAACAGTGTCAATCATAAAGAGGATACTTTCTCAAACTCCAGATGAACATTGTGAATTATAAATGAATGAGAACTGTGTAGCAATTGGATATTTGAAAAGTAACAAGCAATACCCTTAACTTAATTGTCTGATGACTTTATGGAACCATACATTTTATAAATTTGATATGTATAAACTATATAGCAAACTACAAACCTTATGTCCTTAATAAATAATTACTTCAGCAAACTTTACAAAGAATATTTCATTGGACATGGATGAACAATGATGTGTAACATATATATGAAATGTCATCATCAAACTTAGTGGCATAACATATATGGTTTAAAAACTTTAATAGCACATGAATTTCAGGGCATTACTTAATACAACAAGTACATTTTGACTTGATCAAAAATAAAGTCACCTAAGCCAATCATACATGCAATTCAAGAATGTACAAAGCTTTAAATATTTGAAGATTGATGTAGGATCTCAAAAGTAAGTTTGAAGAAATTAGCTTAAACAAGTACATCACCTTCAAATATACAATGAAAAATACAGGGACAAGCCTAAAATGTTTCAAAGACAATCTAACAGTGTGCTTGTTACTTTCAAATATCCAATGAATTGGTTGAGCAGAATTATTTATTAAAAGTAAAGGAATCTACAAAAGGATTTCCTGAATGAAACTCAATGGAAGACCTTTGTAAATAATAACTTCTGGCAGCATCAGCCATTTCCTTCAATGAAATAAGTGCATTTTTTTGTTCTAATAATAGGTCCATCTGGAGCTTGATTTTTTTGGTCTCCTCCCTAATTCTGACATTGTCAAGCGATAGGTTTTCTGCAGTTAATTCATTTATTGTGGACTGCTCCGTGGTGACAATTTTTCTTTTTGCTGAAAAACAACAAAAAACATATTTTTATTTTATACTCGACTAAATACATATAATGTTAGTATAGCTATCACATTTATCATTTACTTCAATCATACATTATTCTAAAACAAAATCACTATATGCTGCTTGATAAATTATAGAAAAGATGTTATATCCGCTTTTCTTACAATTATGATATCAAAGCGTAACACTTTCTATTAAACAATTTTCAATAGGTTCTTTACATGAAAATACTTCATTTGGTGCCAATTTGGTGTACAATCCCTTGAAAGCAATCAACACGTACAGGAGTGTTAAGCATTTCCTAATAGTTCAAGAAGTTGAACTTAACAGTATTCATGAACACTAGATTCTTCACAAGGAAATATATTGGCAAAATAAGAACACTGGCATATCAATACAGTCTATGCATGAAACACCTTATATGTTATTGCTAAAAATAATATCAGATAAGACCTTTTCGAATTTGAGTTAATTTTAGATCTACCACAGCAGATAGTACAAGCACAGGAAGCGTTTGCATAAAAAGATCTGTCATAAACTATGACACAAAAAAAGTCTCATTTAATCTTTACTTAAATGAAATTACCTTTCCCGGTCTTTTGTCTGCACGACTTCAATGGACCTGAAAGATATGAAAAAGTTAATTTGTTATGTCGACTATATTTAAGCTGTACTCTCACTCATATACTGACTGTTTTAAAAACTTTTTTATTTCTTGTCTCAGAAAGATAAAAATTTGACGTGAAATATCTGCAAACAAGTAAAAAAATATTGCTGACAAAACATCAACTTGCAAGAAAAGTCTGGCAATTTGAGCGCATAAAAATAGACCGAAGTAAAACCATGTCAAAGCAAGGTGAACTTAAATCATTGTGGAAACCAAAAATTGAGAATTTTATTGAATTTAATTCTTGAATAATGCCTAATAAAACAGATACTATTATATTGAGTAGGATGCCAAAGAAATTGCTGGGAAATTAAACAAGGTGTGTTGGAAAACCGGCGCTTGGGTGAGTAGTATAGCTCTCCATATTCTTCACATAGCCGAGCTAAAACTGAATGCCATCAGACAAAATTGTGTGATTCTATCAACGTAGCTCATATGATAATGTATGACAACATTTTTTTTATGTACCAGACAACATTGCACGCATACATTCAGCCTTCCTGCAATACATAACACATTAATGAAAGTGAAAGGGTTTACGGAATTGAATTGCTTCTATTGATTTAATGTTGGAATAAGGAAAAGAATGAAATATTTTACCTCCTGATGTTTCTGGGATAGTGGCCTCAGACGTTGGCTCATCTGCCAAGATCATTGAGGCCGGTTTCGAGGCCCGAAAAATTTGTTCAAGGTCTGCAATAATAAAAATCATCTCGAAAGTTTGGCATGGCACGCTGGATTGTTATTTCAACAATGGAAAACTCGTACAACTTCTACCAGTATACATAATGTGATTTGATTTTGTATTTATTATTCAAAGTCATAACAATTTCAACCAAAATATGAACACCTTTAAAATTAAAAACTTGTTTCAGTCATCAAAATTAGACTTTTGGATGAACAAGCCCGAACTATTGTTTTATTGCATGATAAATAAAATTCAGAATTTGAGCAAGCCCGGAAGACATTTTACCAGAGATGAGGGCTTGCTGTTTACTGTCGATCAATTTGACATGAATATACAGTGCATATCAAACATTAGACTGATAAAGCTTTTACAAAACATATGTGAATGAAGGATAAAACATATGTGAATGAAGGATAAATACCATCTGAATCAAATCCTCCGCCAATGCCCGTGACAACTTCGTGTGTGGCAAGATGGTCTGCCACACACGACTCTGCCACGGACAATACAGCTGACGGGCCCCCTCCTGTTGGTGGATGCCGCAGCCCACTGACTTTGTTGATGGCTAAACGAAACAAAGATAATATGCAAGAAAATGTACTTTTCTGTCATCTTTTCACACCTGACTGAATCAACAATTAAAGCAACCAAACATCTAGAAATATTTTGTTTTAGTTAATGACGTTAGTGACTGACACAGTGAGACTTGACACAATGAGATGCATATAATCATATACATGTATACTTTCAGTAACTTCTGCAATTTTTCGTTGCAAATCTTTTAGATTGTTTCTGCCTCTATGAACTAGTAGCATGGTAAACATATTTTACTTACAACGTCCTTTTACATTTTGAAATTTCTTCCGGCATTGTTCCGAAGAACGTGGAGCTGTAAATTCACTGAAATATAACAACATGAGGTGTTTTACTTTTAATTATTTTAACTTCAGTAATTCTTACAAAGTTGAATGTCCACTGGTAATTGTTTCAATGTATATTGCATTCTTATAAAAGTTTAAATATTTTTTTTATGGATGATTTTCATTCAATTGCCAAATCAATAACAAGTGTATACCATTATTACAATGTTGATAAATGTATATTATAAATTAGTACAGTATGTTTCAGTGGAACAATAATGTGGCAGTAATACAGCTATGCATGGCCATGTTACGTAACTGTTATTTATAATAAAATTGTTGAAAACTGTGTTTAATACCGCATGCAAAATATTATCCTTATGAACAATTATCCTTCATGCCATGCTGTATCAAAAAGAAATAACAACAAAAACACATGTACAAATAAGGCATAAAGTCTGTTTCAACTATCAAACGTACTGGCTTACAACAGTGGCAATCTTTTGCCACTTTGCCCGGCGTTTAGTTGAAATTTTTTCAACCCCACACCCTCTCATCTCTCCGAAGAGAAGATCCCAATTTTCACGTACGAGGCAGCAGAGTCTTACCTCTGCTGCCTCTGTCCATGGGGGACTTTTTTTGTTAAGAAACCCTAAAAGAATAACAACGTTATAATATCTAAACTTTCTAGTCCATTGCTAAGGTATCTACGTAAAAAAGAGTTCTCAATGAGAAATTATTCAGTATATGATCAGCATGTAAATTACTTTTTTAACGAAATGCATGATATCAGTATCAATAATTTATAATAAAAAACATGTAAACAATATACCTGTCGAGTCCATTATCCGTCTGTCAGTGATGTAACGGCGCGTGCGAGCACCTGCTGACGTAATCATGGAAAAATACCGCTTGCATCATCGACATAAAGTATTCTCAGCTGAGTCTGAGTCTAAAATCGTTAGTGAATACCAAAATCAAAATAGTCTCAGCATAGCCTGAGTCTGAGACTGAGACTGAGTCTGAGTTTGAGTCAATAAAAAATGTACGTGAATACGGGCCCTGAAAGCGCTTTGATGATATGCATTGTTTACGTGTTATTATACTGAATTAATGTAAGTTTTGCCTTATGGACTTGACCTGAAAGCGCTTGATGATATGCATTGTTTGCGTGTTATATTACTGAATTAATGTAAGTTTTGCCTTATGGACCTGACCTGAAAGCGCTTTGATGATATGCATTGTTTACGTGTTATATTACTGAATTAATGTAAGTTTTGCCTTATGGACCTGACCTGAAAGCGCTTTGATGATATGCATTGTTTACGTGTTATAATACTGAATCAACGTAAGTTTTGCCTTATGGGCTTGACCTGAAAGCGCTTTGATGATATGCATTGTTTACGTGTTATATTACTGAATTAATGTAAGTTTTGCCTTATGGACCTGACCTGAAAGCGCTTTGATGATATGCATTGTTTACGTGTTATAATACTGAATTAATGTAAGTTTTGCCTTATGGACTTGACCTGAAAGCGCTTTGATGATATGCATTGTTTACGTGTTATATTACTGAATTAATGTAAGTTTTGCCTTATGGGCTTGACCTGAAAGCGCTTTGATGATATGCATTAGTGAGTGTTATATTTGTTGGCTTTAATATATTGGCAAAAAGCTACAGAAACATGCTCATTAGCAAAAATTTAAACATAAACCCGGTTTAGTGGCAACGGGCAAACGCCAAAGACATAGAACACAAAATCACATACAAGAAACATAGAGCAGCACAAAACTCTACAAACAGCACAGTGCATAAATACTATATATATATAAATAATTGGTATGTTTATCAAGAATTGTTAGGTACCACCTGGAACGGTCAGTAAAATGTAAATTTACTGGGGGTTTAAACCAGTTAATGTGCACAAACCTCACTCTTATCCCAACAATTTTTAATGAAGATAAAACGCAAAAGGTAAATCTTGTCAAAATATGCATTTTTACTTGAGGAATCAATAAAACAAATAATAATACAAAACGAAAAGGTAAACCCCAAGTACTTCAATGATTAGAGATCCCAACTCTATCTGCAGACGGAGGGAAACAATTCAGAGCACCTAATGCAAATTCTTCTCAAAGATACGATGCAGTCATCGTTTGAAACCAAAAACATCACACACAGTCTGCCTTATAAAATAAAAGGTTTAAAACTGTGTGATCAAATTTAAGTTTGAATTTATGACTATATGTTTCTTAAATACCAAGATTAGCTTTTTTAGCATAAACATAACAATAACGTAGTTGTATACGGTTAAAAGACTCTAACCTGTGTATACCCATTTGGCTCATTTAACATATAAAATCCGTCTCAGTGGCCTAGTGGTTAAGCATCCGCCTACGGAGCGGGAGGTCGTGGGTTTGATCCCTGGCCTCGTCATACCAAAAGACGTTTAAAGTTGGTACAAGTAGATCTCTTGCCTGGCGCTCGGCATTTAAAGGGTAGTGCTTGGAAAAGTGGTGTACTCATTACTGGTTTAACCCAGGAAAGTTGTATCCCGTGTATCGGTGCTTTACACCGAGCACGTAGGAGAACCTAGGGGTCTCTTCGAAAAAGAGCTAGGGTATCGAACCCAGACTTCCTTGTATCCCACCACTGTCTCTTCAGCGTGCTGTCCCTTCAGCAAAAAACAAAGGACCCCGTTGGAAAAAAGTGTTGCTTGCACTTTCACGGGTTATCCTTGACCGCAAGGTCTAAAGAAACACATACATACATACATTTAAAATCGTTAATAAACAAAAAAAAAAACTGTAACGATGGTATACATTCATCTAGACGTACACATAAACGACTTTCGAACACTGCACCTATTTCATTTGGTGCTTTACTTTTAAATATACGTGATTATACATATATTCTATAATAGAGAAAAGATGGTATTTAAGTCCTGATCTATATTGTTTGACTACAAAGTATCTCGTATTATGTATTCAAACGCTTTCGTAAAATCAGTACAGGCACACAATAGTTGTTTCGTTTGATTTCTGACATGGTTATTTAAAGTTTAACTTAAATATTATCAACGGTACCAATATTTGCCTAAACATCAGCCTGCGCCTCAATATGTTCATGATAGTGTTCTGCTTACGTTGAAAACCAACTATTAAATAAATGTGTGAATATAATATTATATCTCACATCACTTGATAATGTGATTCCTCGATAATTCCCAACCTCTTCAGGTCTCCTTAGTATTCATTTGAACTATATAACCTAAGTCAGATTTTCCGGAAAAAACAGGTTTGATAGTTTGTTAATTGGTCTTAGTAAAGATTACGATAATACATATTCACCGAATATCAAGAATTCATTAAATATCCAATCTGGACCAGCACTTTTGCCCAAATTTAGATCTGAAAAACCCTTTAGAATATCTTTCTCAATAAAAGGCAAACAAAGGACTGCTGAACCTGTATTCACAAATCTACTTAGCAAAATACTTCACCCAAGTTTACTTTCCTTCCGGCTGGTTTCATTTTACTGCAGGTGATGACTATTGAGTTATTGAAATTAATGTATAAATTTATACGATTGTTTTGAAGGTTTGACAAATTGGTTGTAAAAGCAAAAATGTCAAAATCAACGATAGCATTTCCTGCGCAAGCTTCATTGTATTTTAGACACAATCGAACAATTCAATAATTAAAATCTGAAATTCAAATAAATAATGCCAAATATGTTATTTTGTCAAGTATGCTTAGTTCCATGTTTCATGACGGCATTATAATTTTGATTTTTTTACCGTGGCCGTGCCGTTGGGGCGTTTAAGTAATAATGTGCGTTCAATATCATAAACACTCCCGAAAACGCGGAAATTACTCTGTGTACAAACCGAAAACTATGTGTGAGGTCATCGCCGAAAATAAGTCATGCAGAGGAAAATGTGGCATGTTCATTTTTTTTTCAAAATAGTGTGCCAAATAACCGGGTAGTAAGTGCTATTTTGATTTTTTTTTAATTATCTCATATTCAAGTTTTAATTAATGTATATAGTTAATTTTATTATCGAATCTCTTTTTCATTTTTTGACGATGATTTGAATGCCACCACAGGGTACATTTTCGCAGACGATGTCACATATTATATCAATGTACTTTTGATTTAACATCGCTAGTGTACAAGCGTTTGAGTTGTAACATACTATTCCAGTTTATAAGACCTAACAGTACTGTAAGTTTTATACAAGTTTGTTCAGCCAGATATAACACCGATTAATAAGTGTGAATTGAACAAATTCTAGCAACTCATTCTAGTGTTGACAAAGCTGGGACCGAACATCTCCAAAATGAATCTGGCTGTACGATTTGGTTTGTCAGACACAACAGTCTCCAGAGTGATTCGATCTTGGTTTGATGTTTTGAATACGGCCTTTCAATCTTGGAGTTCCAACTACTGGCCGGTTAGATAATCCTTAAAGAAAACTATGCCGATGAACCTTACTTGGTACTAAAGTGTCTGTATTTAGCGATGGCTTCGAACCATTTAAATAGCAACCTTCAGATCTAAAAGCAAGAACAGATATGGTCAAATTGTAAGCACCAACACACTACAAAATACTTGATTGGTATAGCATTTACGTGTACACCACAGGGTGCAATAACATTCATCTAACGGAACGGTAACGGCTGGGATGACACAAAGATAACTGCAAATAGTAGGATTCTCAATAAACTGGTTCCTGGAGAGCATTTTTGGCTGATCGAGTATTTTAGGAAAAAGTAGGCATAATCTGTGCTTAGGTGTATATACCCGCATTCACAAGAAGGAACGCACTATTAGGAAGACGCACATGATAGCCAAAGGCAGGACTCACATTGAAAGAGTGATCGGACTTGTTTGCCCGAAATATCTGATTCTGTCTGCAAAAGTGACAAATGACTTCTTTCAAACTGATGAAGACAATATACTGTCACTACACAAGATAAGTCATGTGTGGTGTTTACTTACTAACATGTGCGATTCATGTGTGTTGTCCAACTACGGTCTCAGAGACAGTGAATTTGGATTTTATTTGCGAACATTTTGTCATTCCATGGACAGGTATCAAACAGAGTATTATATAGAGGATACTTGTTTGTTCTCAATGTAAGATCTTAATATATTTCACCGAGTGAACACCAAAAGCTATATTCCACGAGTGGCATAACCACGAGTGAAATATTTACTTTTGGTGTCTAAAAGCGCGCCAAATTGTATGCAAACGTAACGTCATTTCTGAAATGACGTCTTTGAATTTGTGTCACTGTGCGCGCTGACGTTTGATGTGGAATTGAGAGCGGGCTAAAATTGCATAACAGTGAAAAATATCAAAATGTTATTTCACTGTTTGAAACAGTGCAAGATTATTTTTTATTTTACTGATAAATCTCTATAAACCACCGGAAAGCATATAATTAAATGCCTTCAGTAACATTCATACAAGATACAAGATACAATAATCTTTTTTTAAAGTCGGGTATATGATAACAAGAAACGTTTGCTCAATGAAGGCTTTTTTCGACATGAAAATAAACATGCATAACGAAACGAAACATCACATTCATGTAAATAATGTATTTTTTTCTGCTGTAAGTGCTTTGTTTAGTTTTATTCGAAGTATTCCAGTCAAAGTACATTCCTGTATCATGCACTTTTCCATGCAATGATCATTAAGTGTATATCATAAAAACTACGTTCCAAATACACTTCATGGAACTAGTAATCTTTCTAATGTTGGAGTAACTAGGAGATAATGTTGACATGTCCAGTAAATAGAAAGGGGCATAACTCATATATTACTGGTTACATATATGCATTTACTCCTCAACATTTGAACCGTTGAGTTTTATATCTATACATATTGTTTGTCGTGATACATGACGAACACTTATTTTGCCACACTCCGAAAACAATGACAACGATTAAGTCATGATGACAACAAAGTTTGTAATGAAGAAATTACAGAGGACAATAATAGTCTTGTATATAATTTATTTTACATTGCTTTCATATATTTCATTCCAACTTTACGTTTTAATATGACAAAATAAATAAATGAAAAACAAGCAATACAAAATGCATACAGCATTCATAATAGCGCACGTGCAATACTGATGTAAATGTAGGTTCCTAGTTATTGTTGTAATCTTTATTAAAATGGCAATACATGAACTACAATCAGGTACTTAATAGGTCAGCTACTTTAAAACTGGGAAATGCATGTATAGTAATTGATATATGTGACCAAAATATGAAATACAAATAATAAGAAAAGTATTAACATTAACGAATTGCACAAACACGCACACGCACACGCACACGCACACACACACACACACACACACATATATATATATATATACAAGTTTGGACAAACAAATTGCGAGTCACTTCTTTATCACAACATCATAAAACAATAGCGTCTGGATCTTTTGACACTTCAATGTGTGTTTTGCTCCGGGGGTCGTGCGCTTCACATTTCTGAGTGTCCTTAATGGTCGCAACCTTTTACCGGTACGCGCACTTGTGTACCAAGATGGCGAAAACTAGATCATAAATAAAGTTGAGGTGGAACCATTCATATTTACAATCAGTGTGTGCTGTCGTCTACCTGTGTTGAACTTTTGTGAAGAATTTTTTGACAAGTACTGATAAAGCTGCAATTTTTGAGACTTCAGTCTACGGCACTTTCTTCTTAAATTTATGTTACCATCTTTAGGAGTTCACATTGTAAAATATATGGAACGTAATGGTCTGAAAGTTTTAAGAGTAGTGAGATAATTGCTGGATTTGATTTTTACTGGCCTACGGTTTGAATGAACATCTGTACGGGATCATTTGACGACGGATCTTTCTCTTTTTGGTGTTGAGCTGTGGGTGTGCGGCATTTCCTCCGTAGATGCTATCAACTGAACAATCTAACTTTCTCTTTAAAGCTGCTGCAATAGTGAAATTAATCTCTTTTTAGCTGCGCATATGAGACATGATTGAATATTCGTGGCAATTTCCAGTACGCAGACACATCTCTTACAGTTCTACTCGTGCCTAGCCAAACTACAGTCTCAAAAAACAATCAAAGTGCTGAAAGCACTGATGGATTAGGGCCTCATTCAGGGGAATGTTGACAACCATGTTCTAAGCATTGAAAAAATCGGCTCATATCACAAGGGGTCACTGTTTAATGGGCTTGCTTAAACTTTAGACTAAAACTGCTTGCAATCTGCAAAGGAAATTTGAAAAAATCTAGTTAAGTGTGTGTAGAGTGAGGGTGGTGGTGGTGGGTGGGGGGGGGGGGGGCTAAAGCGTTAAATCAGATAAAGTGATAGTTCTTTTGAATTTCGTTAAATCAAACTTGTACAAATTAATTTACGTGGTTGGCACACATACTTCTTTAATTTGATCAAATCCTTTTAATCAAAGGACTGTTTTTTTGCAGTTTCAGAGAAGACTTTCAATGATGTAATTATATACTATATAGAAAACCTGTCGCCTCTTTTTCAGGGGAACTTTAAACCACAGAGCCATACTTTAAACAATTTTTGTAAAAAAACATCTACATTGTACACCTATGTCATACTGCATACACAATGCTATTAGGAAGTAGTTTCTATTTAAAAAGTGAATAATAATTTTCTCCCTCTTAATTTGTGCTTGGTATTCAATTCATATAACATGTTACCATGATAACTTAGTGCTGTTGATAAATATTAGGCACTGCCTTCTGTCTAATGCTATTCATATAACTGCTGCAGACTTTTGTACATAGCAAAGCAAGTTGAGTAGACTAAGATGAGATAAATATCGTTTTTAAAGTATGAAATATTGAAATGTCTTTTAAATACTTCGACCATCAAATTTCATAACATGGTATCAGCAGTTCATCACACTGCTAGTGAGAATGGAATTCCAAACATAACTTTATTCTTTATTTAATACCCATCATAAATCCACATGCAATACATATCACAAAATACTTTAACCCATATTCCGCTCCAGTGCAATACGGCCATATACCACTCTTGTGACGTCGGTACGCCGCTCTTCTAACTGCTGTTGTAGAACCGAGCGTTCACGACGTAAAGCATTCAGAGAGCCGTAAGAGGTCTCCTTCTTCGGAGTCAAATTCACAAGCTCCTCTTGTATTTCCTTGTTCTCCTCCACTAGAGACTCAATGGCCTCTTGAACTTTTCGCGAAGCCTTTGTCTTCGGTCGAGCGCCATTTTCTGATGCCGCCATTTTTTTTAAGTCAAATACTGGACGTCTGGACGGGACGAAATTAAACTGAACAATGACCAGATCGGATGAACACCTAAGCGACTATGGGTGACAGCGCATAAAAATAGTTCCCATAATTATAACATTTTAGGCTAAAATGTGGTAACTGCGTTTTGATCCGGATATGGCGGAATGTCATATTTGATTCTGGTAGTTTTTTTGTAGATTTTGATTTTACTCGGCCTATTGTGCCTTGTGGTGTCCGAATCTGCAAAAATCTACTTGAGTCGAATACAACCTACTGGCTCAAAACACAGTACTTATAACCCTATTATGTACAAAACCTGTTAACCCGTGGACAGAGCATCTTTAACCCACAGGGCCATTGTAACTTTGAACAATCATTGTAAAAGACAACTACATACATGTAAAAGATGCTTAAGGAATTAGTTTGGAAAAAATTAGAATTATTTTCTCCGTCTTAATTTGTATGCATTAGATAACTCAATAAATGCAGCAGTTGGCCATTCTTATATTGTCCTCTGTCACTGTCCTGATAGCTCCATATCTCAATAGATGCAAAAGGTTGTAGGTTCATGATTACCTGGTCCAATATGTCATACAGAAAGAAGATGTTGAATGTAGAATCAAGAAGCTTTCTTTTCAGGCACTCCAAATTGAATAGTACTGTAACATTTGGAGTGCCAATAATTTGTTGGATTCCTAGGCAACATGTATCAGGTGTTGCAGTACATTTGGAAAATACTTTTCACCCGTCCTTGTAAATCTAAAAAAGCTTTCATTTCGCAAAAGAAGTTCATATAACTAAATTAAGGTTGCTAAATCAGAGTTTGAATAATTCTGAAAACTAGATGTGCCTTTAATTGCAGCAATTTGAACTCTAACTCATAATGTCAATTAAGCTGGTTATGCAATACTGCAGTTCCTTGGTGTTGAGATTGCTTTATTTACTTGAATAAACAAACAGTTCTTGTGTTGGAAAGTACAATGTATTAACATGCATTTTTCTTGCCCTGACTCCATCCAAGCCTTAAATCTTAGATCAACATGTACTTGGGGCTATGTGTAATATCAATGAGAACTATAAATTATGTTCAATTTAGCGCCACTTATGATATTTCATTCCACATACAAAAACACTAACATGTTCAAACCAATATCCTATGTTATGATAAAACCACTGCCAAGTTTGGTAATTGAAAAGACAAGAAATTATATCTGGTCAGGGTTTGACATTGTCTTTCTAGACAGCTGGACTTGTTTTGCATTAACTTTGAAAATCTTCAAAAGCTAAACTGAACAAGACTTGAGCAAAAAACTCACAATACCAAAAGGAGTTTTAAAGAATTATGAGATCATTCTCACATCACCTATACCATTAGTTCTTATCTACAAACTTAAGTCAACATAATAATTGATGTTTTACATAAATATTGCAATGAATAAAACATATTGCAATAAGTGCCAATAACATAGCAATCAAGTATGATCACTATAGGCCTAAACATGAGATTTCAACATTTTCCTGATAAACAATAAATAATTTTTCTTAACAATTTTCTCATTTTTTACACAAGCTGAAAAAAATGGTCTCTTTTTGAATACTTTACATATTTCATGGCTTTCATCATTCAAACTAATATTTCGCTTGTTATTTCAATATTCAATGATTGTGTAAACATTCATAAATGATGGTTAAAATTAACATTCATGCTAATCATTCCTACCAAACGCACCTGACTGACCAATCAGTATCCAATTTTGGCAGGGTTTATTGGTGGTTCATTGAAATCAACAATGACCTCCCACAATCTGCACTGATCAACAGTAGTTAATGATTTGTTTCAATTGTTCTTATTTTCATAAACTTAGAACACACAACTGCAGTGAATAAAATTTATTCCTCATCACTGAGAGAAAGTTTAGAAAAATGAACGATGCCGAGTTATCTAGTAGGATATCAAATCCAACAAATGTATTCATCATTTTTTATAACCGTATTAAGTAAATGTTAAATTTTTGTATGTCTAAAAAGTTTCATTTTTTGGTATATCAAAGAACATATGTGTGTATAAATTTGATGATATTTTGTGATTCATTTAATTTCATTCCTGTTTCATTTAGTGTTCAATCCCAAGCTTTCTTGTTCACATTTAAGTGTAAGAAAAGTCACTGATCTGAATAAATTCATTATAATGTAAGGTCACATAAAAGATATATTGTGCTTTTTAAAAATAACATTTTTTCATCTGTTTATAATTATGTCAACTGAAGTGCATTGACATTTTATTATGAGTTTAAAGCTGCACTCTCATTTTGACAACTTTTTAAATTTTTGTCTTGGAACGACAATACCTAGTAATTTTTTTTAATGTAAAAACACGAAATAACTGCTATTAATAAATCATTTTTAAACTATGGGGATCATCAGTAGTAAGTTTCAATGCATTAATTGTACACATCGATACCAAGTTTATGTCAATTTTCTACAATTTTCTTTAAATGTTTGATTTTTCATCATTAACTTAGTACAGCCCCTTTAAACTGTACCTTATAATGTCTGTGACTTATCAAATATTTAATAGTAATGGTCTACAACCAAGATTTGTTTTAATTATTCAGGTTTCAAACTGCATTTTGTATGCGATTGGAAAGGTAATCTTGAAAGCTAACCTAGTATAATTTTTACAAATAACATTCACCCTGCAAGGTACTCATATTTGGATGATACAAAAAGATTTGCACAGTCATTTATGTATATTTGCATTTATTGATAAAGGATACCTTTTTCAAATCTTTGAATTAGATTACAAAGTATAAGTTATATAAATAAATATTTATTCTTAACTTTATCTGAATACACAAGCTAATGCATCAGTCAATTGTAACCATGTCCCCGCCCCCCGGTCCCGGTATAGCAGGGACTTTTACTTTCGGTCCAGCCAAACCCAGCTAAAGTCCCCGACCTGCAGAGATATAAACTAAACTTACCGTTGCAAATATCAAACGGCTGTTATGGTATATAAATCTATTAACAATCTTACACCGAGTTATATAAGAGACATTATAAAGTTATCAAACAATACAAGATATGGATTACGATCTTCTACGCGACAAGACATTGCCCACATTCGACATAAAACTCAATACAAGAAACACTCGTTTGCATGCTACAGCGGGACAGTTTGGAACTCTTTACCAGAACGAATACGTAAATCGAACACGGAAAATACATTTAAAGCCTGCTGCAAGAAGTTCTTTTTACATCATCAATTGCAAAAACCGTTGTAAGAATTGTACGCATAATTCCATGACTATTGTTTTTACATTATATATATCTCGATTAAGGTGTTAAATACATGTGTGACTGTCCTACTTACTCAGTTAATAAATTTTAATGATACAATTTGTTAACCTTTAGGTACAAATTGATGTATTGTTCGGCATTGATCTTATAATTAATGTATTATATTCATGTTTCTTTATGTTTTCGTATAACATTTTAATACGTACCCTTTTGAAATAACATAAATTTATGCTTGCGTTTTCATTCTAAGCATTTATGTGTGTGTGCGTGTGTATGTTCTTTCAGAAGGCCACATTGTAAATAAGTCGTGTGTTATGTTTGTTTATAATATGATGCCTATGTCTTAATGTGTTACCTTCTTTAAATAAAGTTATTATTATTATAATCTGATGGTAAAGTCCCCACCAAATGCCCCGCACCCAAGGGACATTAGGTTAAGCCCCATCCACACTGTATTTTCCGGGAAGACCTGGCACTGCGGGGCCACCTGAAAGGTAAAAACATGGCCCATTTCGCCGGCTATCCCCGGTATACCCCCGGATGTGAGAGCCGTGGTTACAATTGACTGGTGGATAATGATACATAGTGATCCAAGCTCATGCCAAGATGATTTCTGGTCTGACATCGCAGTAGTATAGATGGTCCTCCGTATTCAAATTTGCATAATGACATCATCAGTTATAAATAGCCCTGCGTAGTCAATAGTAGGGGTCACGCCAGTCCACAATAAAGTAGGGGTCACGCCAGTCCAACTCTTTTGAGCGGATGATATTGAATAGCAGCAATGAATGAAGAATCTTTACGGGGACTGATTTAATGTATCAATAAAGTAGGGGTCGCCCAAGTCCAGCTTTTTTATTAATGTTAATCATGTGAGTTGTAACACGACGGTGATCTTGATAACATCCTCATATTTGGCGGGAACCAATGAAAATGCAATGGTCAGTTAGTCTTTTCATTAAATAGTTTGCTATATTATTTTGCTGCTCTTCATCATGAAAGGGTGCATATCAGCTCACGTTACTCAAAAACATTTGGTGAAGAATACCGACGCCTCTGTCTTTTTGAATAAGGACATCATGATGTTTTGTATTCGACAATGTTTCAATGATCCAGATAGAGTAAAACAAACATCAAATAAATTCGTTTTAGAAAAAGACATGAAGTCTAACATTGGCGTTTTAGGGTATGCCAAAACCCTTACAAACAAAGTCAGGGTGATTTGCAATAAGAAAAAGGATTTTGTTGTTTCAGCGTATCCAATAAAGTAGACAAAGCAAGCCTCTCGTAGGCATTTACCCTTTTTAGGGATAAGGTCCCTCTATAGGGATCCATAACTATCAAATATATTTTTACCTGTGACGGTGGTGGAGTACAAGTTTGAACAAACTATAAATAGAAGATGACTTAATTCTATATACAGACAACCAATCAGAAATAAAATATTAGACCAATGGGAGTGGGTTGCTGTGTATAAAACACAATGTTTCAACAGTCACAAAAGTGTTGCCTCTTGTACGACAAAATGAAATTTCAATTGGGAAACTGTCGATACATTGAAGTAAAAGAGTGGAAAGGGGAGCTCAGGGTTGATCTTCGAGAGTGGGAGAATGGCCAACCGACAAAGAAGGGGATCAGTCTCACCTTGATGCGATGGAAGAATTTGGTCGATGCTATAGAGTATGTGGATCAGGGACTTCGAAACAACGACGGCTATAAAACTCATCTAGGAGGAAATGTGTACATATGTATAGGAGCGGGAAGCGTATGTGTGGACATCAGACAGTTTTGGAAACCCGAGAACGAAGTGGTCCCTACCAAGAAAGGTCTTTGTTTGAGACCTGGAGAGTACCAGCGTTTAAAGGAACTGATTCCTGAAGTAGGCCGGACGCTACCAGAACTAGACGGGGTGGTCCCCTGTTACCTACAGAGTGACCACATGAACCAGTTGGGGGCTTTGAAATGTTCCGAGTGTAATCCTTGTGTTTTCACAACCATTAGTCCTGAGTAACAGATACATGGACAGGTTTGAACGTGTCTGTCTATAAATCGAAATAAACTCATTCACCAAAAATAGACATCACGTGACAGATAAATGGACACGTTTGAACATGTCTGTCTAAAAACAGAATTTACTTTCATACTCTATTAATAGACATCACGTGACTTAAAATTCCTTGTATATAGGAGTGTGTCTCGCTTAACAGTCTCATTTTGGAGTCGATCTTCACTTTGAAAACATGAACTCATCAGATTCATCGCTAGCCGGAGTTTTTGGAATGGAATATTACGAGAATAGATTACGAACCTTTGACACCTATCCGCCACAGATGGTTCCTGACAAGTACGAATTGGCTAAAGCCGGGTTTTATTATACCGGACTTTCGGATCGGGTGATTTGTTTTCGATGTGACATTAAATTGAAAGACTGGGATAAAAGCGACAACGCTTTAAACGAACATGAAAAATGGTCTCCAGACTGTCAATATTTGAAGATGGTGGGTGTTCCGAAACGGAGTTTGCTTGGTCAGTGTGGTTTTCGCTTTAAAAGTAAAATAACACCAAATATGTTTGTGAGACAGACAAACACAAGCCCGAGTAGTAGTGCGGAAGACGTATGCTGTTGAACAATTGTAACACACTGGATATAAACACTGATTTGGACGACCACACGCTCATTATGTTCGGACTCTTGTGGATGGTATGCCGTTTAGTAGATGAAGTGGGCTGGTGGCTAACATTACATGAAAGACGACGGGAAGCTAGAGAAGCAGCGGAACAATTTGTACTCCTCTTTGATCATTATTTTTGCGATAAAACGAGATCTGAAGGAGGATGATTAACAACGTTGTTGTATGTGCCGACTTACAGTGTAACATCGATTTAAAAGACCTTACATTACGTAATTGTAATATGGTCTACAATCCAAGATTATTTTCCGGAGTTCAGTGGAAACACAAGAAAGTCGGTGGCCATTGTATGTTATTCCCCAACGGAAAAATGATAGTCAATGGAAAAGTCTCAACACTTCAAGAAGCTAAGCGGCGTCTTAGACGTTATGCTCGACTTTTACAAAAGGCGGGCTGGTGTGTTAAGTTAACACATATTAAAGTCAACACCATATCTGCCTCGTTCAAACTGGAAGGCTCGCTAAATTTAACACAGATTGTGAACTACTATAGTGGAAGTTACGAACCTGAACGGTTTCCAGCTGTCATGTTTGTCAAAGACTCTGTACATTTTACATGCTTCCATAGTGGTTCCGTCTTGATTACGTGGATTAAAACTGAGAAACAAATGTACAATGTTTGTATACCTGTTCTTATTGAACTACCATTATTGTAAAGTGCGTTCGGGGGACTACCCTAATCCCTGGCGTACTGTGTTGAGCGGGGTCAATAAAATATAAAACCAATTCTTCTTGTTGTGAAAAAGAAAACAAACCAATAAAAGTTTTACAATTTTATTTTAAAACACATTAGCATATATTATTTACAATTCGTTCATTATAGTTCAAGTTCACAAAGTCAAACGTATTAACAATCCGTCTCATACTCCATCCACGACATCTAAGAATGACATATTACAAACAAAAATGTCCACAGGTCCTTGTTCCGTACTGTTGAAGACGTTTATCATTGTAGATATAATTGTTTAGTAATACGTTTTTAAAACGTTTGTGATAAAAATCAGGAGGGCGTCCCATGGAATCAAAAAACTCAGCAGGTCCTCTCGAGGGAAAGTAGAAGGCGACCCAATGTCGACCTGGTTGATGACTTTTGTCCGTGTTCACAATATACGCTCTTGGTCTCCTCTTGATCTTACTTGGAAGTTTGTCAGCCGGTCTCACACCTCCAAACTGGTTCACGTGTCTTAAGCGATAATTTATCTCTGACGAGTTCATGATTCCAACGTAACGTTTCGACTGGCATCAATTTTCAAGAGTGCTGGAAACTTGGCGTAGACAATGACTGTACACGTTTCAGGTAGACCTTCGGAAAATTTAAGTTCTAAACGTGTATGAGCTCTCTGAGACGATCGATCATTCAAATCCCCCTCGGGGTTAAACACATATAAGCAGCTTCCTGAATTGAAATCTCTTCTAGTCAAGTGAGTAACACGTTGAATCCTATCGCTATACAGTCTCTTAAAAGCGTCTACGTAGGTATCGCTGTTATAATTGGGTTGTAACGGCGAAGAAGGGGTTGACTGTCCATCAACAAAGAACCCCACATAGTTACAGTTCAAGTGTTGAAAGTTAAATGGATTCTTTGTGTACTTTCCGTGTATGGCCGAGGAAGACACTAATCCTACAATCAATTGTCTTGGAACCTCACCCTGAAATAGGTCATCGGTAATAAAGGAGTATTGTCCACTCGGCACCGCAAAGGTCTTGACGATGGATCTGGTATAGGGATATAGAGCCTCTGAGTTCTTAAGTGTTTTGGCTTGCCCGATAATCAATTCAGGGTCAACTTTTACCATTGCCACTTTTAAAGCAGCGTCACGAATTACTAATTTGTAAGCTTCGGTGTCCGAGGCAGCGGCTAAACGAAAGGGGTCCTTACTCTGCCATAATTTGACGTTGACTGGTGCTCCATTTAAGAGAAGACGGTCTTGTTGACACATGTCTACCTGTAGATGACCTATGACATCAACCGTTTTACTTTGTACCGTCCAAACCGACCTCATATACAATCCTGTATTTCCTCCCGAAGGATCAGTGTCATCGGGCCAATCATTATCGTCTTTGATGAATCCTATACAATCTAAGTCGTGTTTGGTCGGCGTACCCAATAACGTATCCAAGTGAGCCTTGTAAGCATAATTATTACCCACTTCGCTGGTAGGGTGTTGTTAAATATGAAGATCGATTTGGGAAAACATAGAATGTAAAATGTTGTTGGTCACGCCCACTTTCTCGTTTACTTCTAAGACCTCACCATTGGCCTTAACAATGTTAAAGTTTACATGTAGCAAGGTATTAGCCAAATCTATATAGCTCGTGGATGTCCCCGGCACATTGAATTCGATAGCGGCACCTTCAGTCAGTTGATTTATAGGTCTATAGATAAGCCATTCCGTTTTTTTGTGACCCCACGTGGACCTCAGGGTTTTGAAATAAAGCTAAATTGTCACCGTGAATGTTTTCCATTAGGACAGTTGATCTTTAAAGTGTATCTTGGAACGTTTTTTAGTATTTTTTATCTTCGACTTTACAGGACGTTTAGTTCCTGTCTTGATCTTCGTGTCTTGAGTTTTTTCTGACCTGCCCTTATAAACTTCTTTAAGTTCCGACTTGGCTAATTCTACCGCTTGGGCAATGGGTGTGACAAATTGTATTGTAGGTTCTCTTACAGTACCACCAGACTGTTCCTTTCCCACAATGTACTGTCCCTTATAATTAGGTCTTAGCTTTCCTTCAGCCATACTTTTGAAATGCTGTGTCCACTTGTTTACATCCATCGTCGTAAATGAAGAACACAACGCGTGATAGTATTGTTCGTGCCTATTCCTCCCCTTATAAAGATTCGAATTCGATCGACTTGTGTTTTCTTAACCTCTACATAGAAGGGTACAGAATATTCAAACTGTTTCTTTCCTTTTTCAATATTACTTAATCGTCGCAATATGGGAGCCATTGTGTTTTCTACATAAGATTCTTGACAAAGATCGGTACATACGTACAATGTGTTTGCATTAACGCCAGGGTCAATTTCTACCAAGGCACATTCCCAGCGTCCTTCCAAGTTATACACTTTAGGTAATTCTATAGTAAAATCGGTAGCAGTATTAGCCGGGTATTGTTCTTTAGAATCTTGACTAGACAGAAACAGGTAGTGACTTTCCATGGTGATTATCAGTAGTGTCAACCTAGCGCCCCTTATACGATTTCAGCGTTTTCCAATAGGTACGCGCTTCGGATATGGCTTCGTCGATGAGTGGAGTCAACTGTTTTAGTGCGAGCCATTGTTGTAATTCCAATTGAATTCCTATAGGTGTGGCAGTTCCGTTCAAAAAGCGTCGAATGTCCAGAAATATCAGTCCGTTTTGGTTACATAGGGTTCCGTACACATTCTCCTGAAGGTGGTATTGTTTTACATACAGACACGATGTATGGTTGAGATCTATGGGTTTGATTTCATAGTCTAGGGGGTGATGTGAGACAGACACACTTATCATCACAATACCCGGTATGACACATACTAAGGCAATCAGTACAATTCCTATTCCTTTCATGACATTAAAAGTGCCTTTCACCCTTTCCTCGCCTTCTTCCAAACAATCCATAATAAGAGCATTGGTCGTCATGATTATGGTATAAAAAATCAAGACCGTCCTCAACCCTTATAAACTATAATCTGTCACATCCTTTGCTAGAATCCACGAATCGTATTTCTTTGGCCAGTGTAACCAACGCACTAAGACTTCCTTTTGTTTGTAACGCGTTCGCTTTTTCAGCACTTTCTCGATATGATACTCAATGGTTTCATTGATGTTTACCGCTTGTAACTCTGGTTCATAAAAAGTTCCATTTATACTCTCACCATCCCAAGCCTCGAGTGTATAAACAGGTATTCCCTCTCTTTTATATCGTGACTTGACTTTAAAGAGTTCCCCTGTCCACTTTTGGGAATATTCTCGATCAAACATTCCTCTGACGTGGGAAATACGTACCGTTTGACCTAATTTATACTTATATCCTATTTTTCTTTTTATCTTCTTCTTTACCTCTTTCATTACATTTTTCTTTTGACCTTTTTGTCTTAGTAGGTATTGTTGTAGTCTACTTTCACTTTCGTTGTCTTTACCAAGAGACGCTGGGTTTTTGCCCAGACTTCTATGCACGGTGTGATTGTAACTATAGACAAAGTCCTGTAACTTGTTCATATACTCCTTTTTTCTTGTTTTTAACATGTATCTAAACAGTTTGTGCTTAATGGTTTTGATGACCCGTTCCGCGTAGTTGTCTTTGGTTTCATTTTGTGTCACAATATGGTTTATATTCAGTCCTTTTAAAAACTTAGATACTTGTGTGTTTTTAAACTCGCTCCCTTTGTCGGTCCGTATGGTATTTGGCTTTCTATCTCCATTTAATATTTTTTCTAAGGCTCGAATCACTTCCGTCCCTGTTTTCACTTTTAATGGTTGACACCAAGTGTACCTAGAAAAGATATCTATAACCACGAGTACGTACTTGAAATTATCGTTTTCTTTGGACAATGAAACCATATCCATTAAATCCATATCCCACATGCTATCTATCCCATTCACAATAACTCTTGATCTTTGAAAATGTCGTCTCGCCCCTCGAGTGAGTGAGTAAGCTTCTTGGTCTTGTAACCATTTTCGGATTCTGTAACGCCCAATTTTATATTTGGACTCTGATTTAACGACCTCATAGATTTTGTCTGGTCCCGAAAAACTGGCAGGATGGTTGGGGTTGAAGTAGATGGTGGCTAAATAGTCTTTCCAATTCATTATACATGTATCCACTTTTTTCTAGGTTGTCTTTCTTTCTTTTCAACTGGGCGTCCTGGGGGTCGCAATGTAATATCACTTTTAACAATGAGAGTGACCGGTATATGTAATTCTTTCAGTCCCTGGTAAAATTGTGTGGCACCGACGGGCGTGTAACTTTTGTGTTGATACTGTGTGTCTTTCAGCAAGTCGACTATATGAGATCCAAGAATTGTGGACCCTTTATAAATAAGTTCTCCCTTTGAATTCCACCCTATTGTGTCATTTGGATCTCGTGACGTAAAGGTCAGTATCGCTTCTACTTTAGACCGATACCGTTTTGGTATCACTTCCAAGATTTCTGAAATGGTCAAGCCAGAGTCCTTTGATGTTTCTACATGTTCCATGGTTTCAATCTCAGCTACTCCTCCTGTCTGTGATGTAGGGGTTGTGATAGGACGGTTCAGTAACCTTTGGTATTTGTCGTAACTTAAAAGCACTGATTTTTGTATAAATTTCATTTTATAAGGTCCCGTAGGGCGGGTTCCACAGATTTCAACAGTTGAGCAATAAGCGCACTTTGTCTACACAGTAGTTCTTTTTTCTTCTTACTATTAAGCTTCGTATCTCCAATTCGGCGAATAATGTTATTGTGTTTCTTAAGCTTCTGTTTTTGTGACGGTGTGATAGGGAGAATACTTCCAAGCAAATTTACCACGACCTGGGTCAACGCTCGCAACTGATCGTTGGTAATGGTATCCAACAGTATTTTTCGTTGCTGTTTGGACGAGGTATTCATCAGAAGCTGTAAGTAGCTCCAATGTTTTTTGACAAGTCGACTCATCTTTAATGGTAAAGTGCTCTATCCCCCTTATAATAGTGTGTAGATTATAGGGTTCTCGCGGGGGAACACCTTTGTTCTCATTCTATACTTATCTTGACCCATTGGCGTTAAGTCCAAAACTAAATAACCAAAGACGTCATTTGTTGCGTCTTGATAAGCTTCCAATAACGCATTGGCTTTACCTGGAAACAATTGACGTCCCAAGGTCATTATCTGAGACGTACCCCGTACATTTTTGAACAGCACAGTATACCAACTATTTAAAGCGATTGTTCTGGCTGATTTACCTTGTTGAAAAATATTTTGGGACAAGTAGATGACACTCAGACGGCGATGATGACACCCTTGCGTAAACAGCAACTGTGTCTCTTTACTTTCAACCACCTGATGCATGAGATCGTCTATGATAATCAAACAATGGTCTCCATTCGCAAACTCTTCCACTTCTGTTTGTGTCGGAAGTCCCGGATGAAGTTCGAAATGGGGTATAGTCTTGTCCATCTCATCGTAAAGAGACTGATACACTCCATAACACCACATGATCTTCTGGGGTGGCTCTGTTCCATACATCATATCAAGATGATGTAACAACCGGTTCACCCACCGAGTTTTTCCACTTCCAGTTAGCCCCACTACAGTCATACTAGAACACTGTTTGAACGGAAGTAAGGGTATTTCACTGGACGCTGAGTGGGGGTGGATATTGTTGTTCTGTGGTGATGATGTTGGTAATGGTTGGAGTGGTGGTGTCGGTACTTCATGTGACAGGTCATGTTTACTGCTCATGGTTTATTCAAACACGTCTTATTTTGTCCACGATGGTCCTTGTACATTGTAACTGACCCTTATAATGTTTAATTTGAGTGACTAAAAAAAAAGCTGAGAAATATCGTATATGTTCTTTTATTTCAAACAACACATGCCACAGTAAAACAATATCAAATATGATATGTACAATCAGGTAATAAAATGGTTATTCAATAACAGTAAAAAAACATGCCAAAACCATATAAAAAACAAATAGTCACGTACATATCTTATTTACAATGTTAAACAAAGGTCAATCCAAAACTAATTACTTTCAGTAACCATAAGGTACCGTATCAAAGTTGTCTATTCTTCTACGCTTCGTGTATACCATTTGGTATGTTTTTTCTTCTTTTCTATTGTAGAGCTTTCGTTTTCTTTTGTCCCTACATATTTTTCTCGGATTAACTACTGTTACTGCTGATAGCGCTTCTGGGCATGTAACTATCTGTTTCACACTGTCAAAGTTGATCATTTGACTGTTTGTAAAATGTAAAGTGAAACCTCTCACTTTGCAGGTTTCGTTGTTTGTATTGGTCTTATATGCGTAGTTTTTTGGACCTGCAGACACAAACTCGACAATGTGTTCACCTTCACTCAGCTCATCGGTGAGTTCACCCAGATAATCACCTAGTGGTGGATCGTACTGACCGGGTTGACTCACGTAGACAATAGAATCGGTATCAAAGTAGATTACTCGACGATCCAAATCTTCTAATACACTGTAGAGTTTAAGTCTGGCCCAACAGGTCGTGAATGTGGCCAAATAAATGTTGGTTCTGTTATCCACAGGTAGACAGTCATTCTTGTACGTCCATTCCATTTGAAGTGTGTCTTCAGCGACGATGTGAAAGTTCTGCGGTTGTTTCATAGGATCAGTGAATATTTGAAAAAACTTGTCCACTTCCGACTGGTGGAAAAACTGTGTTTGTCGCATGTTAAGACGTTGTCCGAATTTACCCCAGAAACTATTGAGGCACAACTTGGCCAACGCCCTCAATCCGGGATTTTTAAGGATCATATCACTCTGTAGCGAGACGCCTTCCTTTTGAAAGTAGTCATTGATATATTTGAGGACATCCTCCCCAGTTTTGATCCAGTCGGGAGGGCCGCTTGCCTCCTGTTTGAACTTGAGAAAGGTGTTGATGTACTTGGCAAACAGACCCCCCTCTTGTGTAGAGGGATTGTATTTTGTCGTGTCAGACCAATGGTACACTTCGTAGATTTGAATGATTGTGTATCCTTGCTGTACAGCCGTTTGAAGTTCCAATTATCGCCCTTTCATCTTTCGAACAGATGCAATCATTTTGGTTTTCTGTATCGGCGCATGTTTTACATAGTGGGAACTTGAGTTTTCCATTTGAACGGTAAGGAAGTACTGGGTGATAGAGTCCTCTAGGCGGTAGTATTTTTACTTTGACAATACCAAAGTAGTCACTGATTGTTTTGAAATTTGATGTTACTATTTCAGGGTGTCCTACAGGGTATTGACAGTATTTATTGACCCACGGATAGAGTGAAGTAAAATCGATGTACTTGATTTGTTCATCACCTGTAGTTTTATAGTAAAGCCGACTGGCATTGGTTCTACCACCAAAGAAACTATCTCGGGGATCCAGTCGGTCAGTAAAGTCCAAAGAGGTCCCATATTGTTGAAGTTTCGGATCAGAATGGAGTTGATTTTGAAATTCATGTTCCCAAATGCATTTGTAGGTCATTCCTAGACGCTCAATATACGTCTTTTTCTTCTGGGTCATGACGTAGAGTTCTCGCATTGACCGGCTAGTTAATGGGTGAATTGTGTCCTCTGCGTAACAGACGGGACAACCATGAAAGACACAACCGTGGTACTCGTAAGCCGTATTGGTTTCGGCACAGTAGCCATCCAATTTGTACCGTGTTCCCGGTAATGTCTTTTCTCCGCCATTGAGAGCGTGTTGAATAGTGATACCATCTTGTTTGGACATCAACTCCAGCCACTGTAGAGACATCCGACTGAAACTGTCTTTTCTGACAGACGGAATTTGAGCAATAGGAAATTTTATAAACCGTTTAGTTTTGATAATGTCGTCTTCTAGATGCCCTTCTTTAATCCAAGTATCGTTCTTCAGAATTTCTAAGTTACCGTCAATGTATCGGGCAGGTGTCCACTCTTTGGCGTCATTGATTTTGACCTCCCATTCTTCTTCAAAAAACTTGGTTTTGAAGATACCCATACACACGGAAGCGATGGTTGAATAGTTAAAGGGGTCAACAGAGACGGGACACATCTCTTTAACAATCTTGCCCTTTTTCTTTTTCGTTAATAAGGCAGAAGTCTGCGTGGCGGTTTTCAACAAATCTTTTAAGGTTAAACAAGCTTTTCTTAAAATATCAACGTCAGTACGACAATACTCAAGCATTTCCTTTCGGAAGTCAAAGGTCTCTTCTTTCTTAGAATCGAGCCAAGCCAACAATTCTTCTCGTTCTCTGGCACTCATGAAATCATATCCGTAATATTTAGCGTCTGGGTACGGTCCCATATAAGTCTGGTTTTCCCTAGTGTTGCATAAGTGAGGAAACCAACCCTTTTTCATCTCTGTTAAGCCAAACGTCTTTGGCAGGGCAGCAAGCTTCATGGGGAGAAAATTCAAACTGTCTATAATTGTGATGTTAAGACCTTTTTCTATCGTCATATACATAATTTTGGAACCACTGTAAATGATTTTGTTCGGGCGTATGGACTGGTCAATGAGATACTCAAGTAGAAAATATCCGTCATATCCTTTCATATTGTGAGCAATGGCTTTATAGTGTTTGTGTTGAGGTGAAAATAACCAGGTCCCAAAGGTTTCCAACGTCTCACAACCTTCAAAAATAAATTCACGCTGTCCGCAACTCGGCAAACAAGGTTCTTTTTCCTCTTTCTGACAGTTTTCGCAACGATCTCCACATTTTTTACACGGTGTGTCTGGCGCCTCGTCTTTACATTCATCACATGCTGTTTGGGCGACAACAAAATTGGGTCGATGAGTCGACTTTCCACACCAAGAAGACTTACAGTTCTGACATTTAAGGCAAGCATTACAATCTGGTTGACTGTGTTCACACTCAACTGGACGGTATCCTTCTTGACATTCTAATACTTCATCTTGAGTACATTCAAAATCAAAAAAGATAAATTTAGAATCGTTTTGTTTGTATGGTGTAGCTCTCAAGAAGCAGAGATGATCTTCGAGCACATATGTTTTACAAGAATTACATAAGTATTCTCCACATCTATGATCTTTTATATTACGCTTTGTCCTATTTATGACTTTATAACAGGTACGACATTTCCAGAATGTCTCACACTGTGACACCTCTTTACTTTGGTCGTCATCTCGCTGACGGTTAAGTCCCTCTGGTCCTTGACGGTGTCTATCGAAGCACTCTTGCGATCGGCATTTCATGTTACAGTCTTTACATATCACGGTGTTTTCTGACATGAGACAGTTGTCCTTCTTACATACACGGCATTTAATCTCACATTCATGTCTTCCTAGATTGCTGTAGTGCTTGAGACATTTGTCACAAAAGTAGCTTGCGTTGAAGAATCCGGTGATACTGGTTATGGCGTTAAAATGATTGTCGTCGACCAAATACAGATATATACACGGGTGTTCGCCAGTATTAGGGTTGGTGATAAATTTGTTACCTAATCGGGCGCTGATTATCATTATTTTCACACCGAGAACTTCTTCAAACGCTTCTATGTTACTGAGACTGGCTGGGCAATCCAGAGGTACATTCGCCATTCGACTGAGTATGACTGCAAGTTGTCTCTGCTCATTTCGTTTGTTTATCAGCAAATTCGAAAAATAACTTTTTGGAACCTTGTTGTGTTTCAGAATCAGTTCCAAATTACTTTTCTTTCCTCTGTTTTTGACAATCTCTTTCCATTCTTCCGGTGAACATCTATTTAATTTTGCCCAGGTGACCCCTATAGCTCTGGCCATACACAGTTGATCTTCATTTTCTATAGTCACGATGGAAGTTTTGAGTTGTAAAGAATTATTTATTCCTTTAAGTTTAATGATTCTTTGTCTAGTGCCTCCTTTGGGTAAATTGATCGATCCTATAGTTATTTCAAAACTTGAGTCAATAGCCAACTCCTGGTTACTATTAAGTACCTTTTCGATAGTAGACATGACCACATCGGCACAGAGTTCACTCCATTTCTGTAATGGAATAATGATCGGATCGTGGAGTCCCCCGTGATGAATGATGACCCTACCCAAATCATTTCCCGCTAAATTCCCCCGCGCCTGACCTAACAGATCGTCAAACATTTGGTGAAGACCAATTCGTACATCGTGGAGACGTTGACCGTGATACTCTTCATCTATCTTGACTTCATAGGTCGTATCCTTTGCCGCATTTTTGGCAAAGGTTCGCACACCTTTCTTTCTTATAGTATACTTTAGTTTAGGTGTATCCAATTCATGTGATGGGCCTTGTGGGAGATGGTCGGATCTATTGGACGGACCCGGTTCGTCTCCTGCTCCGCATTGAACAGCTGTCACCGGACTCCATGGGCCGTCTTCAACACAAACATGTGATGCCTCTTTCACTTCATCGTCAAACAAAGTAGCTTGAACAGCTGGCGTCGGACTCCAGGGGCCGTCTTCAACACAAGCATGTGATGCCTCTTCTATTTCATCGTCAAACAAAATAGCTTGAACGGCACCCTCCACTTCATCTTGTTCTTGAACATAATCAAATGCCAAGTCTAAATCGGCATTCATGGCAGAAGAAATTTGTTGATCAGTTGATGTAGATGCTCCCCCAAAATGTTGAAGTATGAGGTCAAGTTCTTCATTGACAAAGGTGCCACCGTACTCAGGATTTCGTATCTGTAAAAGTCGTAACCGTACAGTTGAAGACTCTTGAATACCCCATGTAGCGGCAAAATTCATCAGTTCATCTTCACTAGAAATGGTGTTCAGCATGAATTCGAGGGTTGAGGTCAGTAGATCCATGTTTCTGTAAAATGATTTCCAATGTTTACAGGACGCCCTTATTAAATGTAACACTCTATATATAACACTACTATAATTAAACACAACACAATAGAAATGAACATGATTAAATGTGGGTATATTTACATACTCGAATAGTTAATTATAGTAACATGAATGAAGTCACTGGTCTATTTATAGACTTACATGTTCAACCATACATATAATTATTTCATAGCGATTGTGAAATACCTGGTAAGTCATTAAGGCAAATTAAATAATCACGTTAAACTAAGCTTAGCTTGGCTTTCAAACAAATGGCTTCTCATTTTTACACCACCAAAAAGTCTAACAATAAATTGTTTTCAACTTTTTATTGTAAATAAGATTTAAAAAATTAATATTTCGACTAGATTAAGTATGTATGAAGTCTTAGTTGACTTATGTAAATCTAGTTGTGATAAAAGAAGTAAGGTTTGATATTTTATCTTGTGGGGGTATTTCAAATAGTGGACACAAATTGACAGTGTGTACAATTTCGAATTGGAAATAAAGATTGATAAAATACACATAAAAAGATATTATAGACAAAATATTATTTCGAAATAGACATATTCGAATTAGCGAATTTAGGTTTAAATATTTATTCTGACAGTAAATAAAGAATGAATAAGAGAGGTCACAATGCGACAAAACCATGTTTTTAATATGGGCAATCAGGAATTATAGTCAATGAATTACATGTACGGAAATCATTGATCTACTTCTACAACTTTGGTTCATCACTATTCATTAATTTTAACTAAAAGTTGTTGGGTAAAACAACAACTCTTTCTATTTTTGTTAAAGTGACATTGTTCGCTACCCTAATGCATACCAATTACAAGCTAACAATCCACATCTACACATCAACTATCATCATAATTCATCAAGCGAAGGAAAATGGTAAAAACTGGAAAAATTCAGTGTTCTTTTCAAGGAATATTTCAAGAATAGACCCAATTTAGACAAAAATTCAATTAACAGGTGAATCAATGGGCGAATACTTTGTTTACCATGTCATGTTCAAATATTCAAGATTATTCCCCTGTACAGTAAGCTACTCAGATCATGGGAGAATACTTTGTTAACCATGTCATGTTCAAAAACATTAAAGATTATTCCCCTGTACAGTAAGCTACTCAGGTCAAAATGAATGTAGCCAACCAGTATGTCGGTGTTTGGTTGTATTGTTATACATAAACAAGTTAAACTGTGTTGAGAGTGCTGCTTTATATCTAAAATTCTTAACAGTCATAGTAGATAACTATTAGATGTTTTCAAAATTTATGTAATGAAGAGAAAAATTCCTTTCAATAAAAACAAAAAGTGTATCATAATAAAGATAAAATATCATTCTTAAAATGTTACGAAAAAACTATAATTGAAATAAGATAAGTCTTTTTATCTACAATTCCCTTAACGAACATAGACAGGAACATATTTACATGGGGTTGCCTGTTAAATCATAAAATCGCTTGACCAGTTCTGTGAGATTAATGTGTCCTTAAATGAACCAGCGGTTGGCAATTACTAAGTCTCTGGTCAATCTGACTGTTCAGGTGCAGTGAAGTTTAACATTGATTTAAACCATAGTAAATAATCAAACCGCTGGTTTTTAAAACACAATTTATCATTGTTTTTTCTCTCTTTATTTGTGTACATGTGTCTCTAAACAGGATAATACCTTTAAATATTGTTGTTGGTTTTTTTTTTCAGGTCGCTCAAAGGTTCCACATACCATACTTATGTGATGTATCAGAAGGCGTATATTTTTCTAGTGCCTATTTGATGTTATTGATGTTAGTTCAAACTGGAATGGGACAATATGTTGTCCAGAAATTGAAACTGATCAAGGTGATACCCGATGGACAACAATATCCAAACAAACAGAAAGCACGGAAAATAAGTTTCAGGTATCCTGATAATTTATACAAAATTCGGTATGGACTCATTGACGATACAATTTATAAAAAAAATAATTTTTCAATTGACAAAGCATTCCGTATAGTAGAGGAAATATTCAATTTGTATACGCAATTAATTGGTCAAAGGTCCACCGAATTTGAAACCTTGGTAATCAAGTTCATAAATTCATCTGACACTAAGGCCATTGGCTTTACAATTAAGACAGAGGATTCAACAACGGTTATGATTGTACTGAATTTAGATTATATTTCTTGTACTGATCAGCTGATTAGTGTGTTTCTACACGAATTTAGCCATTTCCTGGAAGGTTTTAATCATGAGCATCATCAGTTAGAATTCTACTCTCTGTTTATAGCAGTTAAAACACTGTTTTTACATCATATGTCATCATTGATAAACACCGATATCATTCAGTGGTCTAAAGTTTCAACTTACGCCATGTCTGCAGATCGGTCTGATGCACACAACGTAATTGATTTAACGGAGGTAAGTTAAAAACATAATTAACAAACCTTTTACAGAGACATGTACACAAGTTTTTAGGGACGTTAAACTTTGACGTTTAACTTTGTTTGAAATATTCATTTTGCACACTTTTTAATAACCAGAGAGTAGAAATGTAACTGATACATACTCATTTGATCAGAGTTTGGAAAAAAAAAAAACACCATATAATATAGTGTGTTATTGTTTCATAGACTTTCATTTAATCAACATTTGCATTTCTCCTATGGAAAACATTGTTGTTGTTTTTTATTAAAAACTATCTAGTAAAAAAATCATGTGTTAAAAATATGTCATACATACAATAATGCAATGTACTATAATCTCTCAAAGTTTGTTAACTCTCATTATTGTAAATATTATACATACAACATTTTAACATTGTACATTTATTGTCAAATTAATTGGTTTGTACAATACATATGATTTACCTGCAAAAGTTGCTTCTTTAATTATTATGGTCGTTTTGACAGGGCTCGCACAATAATGAGAGCAATATTCTACTCTCCAATTTATAGGGCAGGTGAAAATTGATATCGTTCATTGAATCGGACTTTATAAGTGCCTTTTCAAGTGACGGGACAAAGGGTTAATTTACACAACCACTCAAACCCTTGACAGTTAAAGTGTGGTCAATGAGACACGGACCGTGCGTTTAATCAGCTATGAAATGCTACAAATTTACACTCACTTGACCCTAACCGTCATCTGCTGTTATTAAAAATAGTTACACACAAAGAAAATAAAACATACATTCCACGGCGTCTAATAATCTCAGTAGGAAACGCTTTTTCTCTAGATCAATTAGCCAGCTTTGTATTCACCAAGCAGCTGCTACAAAATAAGTAACACTCACTTGACCCTAACCGTCATCTGCTGTTATCAAAAATACACAAAAGGACTGTCTGTATAGTGCCTGTGTAGTGACACAAAGAACTGCCTGTAGAGTGCCTGTGTTTTTTTTCTTTCTTATGGCGTGTAGTCTCCAAAGGTTAACAATTTCAAGTGATTATCTGAAATTTTGTTTGAAATACGTTTTATAAAACCAGTAGAAATGTAACAAAGACTTTTGTAATTGGTCGCCTAGATAACGTTTTATTGCTTCAAACATTTAACCAACATTATTACTTAAGAATTTACATTACTTTTATCAATGTTTTTTTATTAAAACTATCAAGTACATACTCATATTTATAACATACATCTTAGTGAATTTCCTTGAGAAAATGATTATTGAAAATTGTGTACAAGGTTTTGTTCATTTATTTTCAAATTGGTATGTACAATAAATGTAGTTACCTCTGAAGTTGACTTCTTTGTGTGTGTTAATGACTTATCTCACTACAATGATAGGCGCGAAGGGTCAAGACTTTATATAAAGGAGCTCTTCACATAATTGCTGAATTCATGCGAACGTTTTTAAGTGATCATTGACAGTTCAAGTGTTTAATAAAGACGAACCGTCCTCGTACACACTTTGTGATTCTTCAGCCGTTGCTGCTATTCAATATCATGATTAACTTGTCATCCGCTGTTTATTACAAAACTGGACTGGCGAGACACCTACTTCACCTTTATTAATGTAAATAGATTAAATCTTAATTATACAAAACGCTAGGTCGAAACCAAATTTATTTGATGTTAGTTTTACTCTATCTGGATCATTGAAACATTGTCGAATACAAAACATCATGATGTCCTTATTCAAAAAGACAGAGGCGTCGGTATTCTTCACCAAATGTTTTTGAGTAACGTGAGCTGATATGCACCCTTTCATGATGAAGAGCAGCAAAATAATATAGCAAACTATTTAATGAAAAGACTAACTGACCATTGCATTTTCATTGGTTCCCGCCAAATATGAGGATGTTATCAAGATCACCGTCGTGTTACAACTCACATGATTAACATTAATAAAAAAGCTGGACTTGGGCGACCCCTACTTTATTGATACATTAAATCAGTCCCCGTAAAGATTCTTCATTCATTGCTGCTATTCAATATCATCCGCTCAAAAGAGTTGGACTGGCGTGACCCCTACTTTATTGTGGACTGGCGTGACCCCTACTATTGACTACGCAGGACTATTTATAACTGATGATGTCATTATGCAAATTTGAATACGGAGGACCATCTATACTACTCATCGCGAGGTTAGATATTCCTAAGCATAAAAAAACCTTGACAGTATTTGAGAAAGATTGTTGTGAGTTTTAAATCTTCATTACTTTACTATTCCACAACATAAGGGATCTTTATTGAATATTTTGATTTTGTTCCCTAAACGCCACAAGTCAACTGATTAATTAATACAAATTCAATTATATCTCCACAATTTTCGGCACTGCATTGTTAAATAAAACTCAAAAGTTACACTTGTAAATTATTTAACCAAATACCTTTCCCTCAAATACTCCCAAATTTATATTGATCTATCAACAACAATGCATCACCATACTGTATCTCTGACTGATTTTTGATTTTCATTCTTGGCTAGAAAACAAAAAGTGAGCACAAAGTGTCTTCAGAAAAAGAACTTGTAAAGTATGCACCAGACAATTGTAACCACGCCCCCCCCCGGATTTTCATCCAGCCAATCCCCGGTAAAATCCCTGCCCTGCGAGAACGAACTGGTGGTAAAATTCCGTGAATAACCCCACACCCTGGGGATCTAAGGTAAGAGCAATTTCCTGATATATTTTGAGGGAAGACAAAACCACCGCAATCACCCAGCATTGCGAGGACACTAGTTCTGGCTTCCATAACTGTAATGTTGATATTTATTTTTTTGATGTTTACAACACGTCCAAAAAGGTAATATATAATGTGTTCGCTGAAGTTCTTTAGCTACGAGGGCACCTGAAAGGTAAAACCACCGCCCTTTTCCCTGGTATATCCTCGAGGGGGCCGTGGTAGCAAATGACTGGTGCATTATGTAAGAGAGGAAATCAAAATTGAGCAGGCAAGATTGTTTTATCAATGCCATGGCGATGGTTTATCACAATGTCATGTACTTACACTGAGAGTGGCTCCAAGATTTTTCTATGCACATAGGTAAACAATCATCTTATTCACAGATGCTGTGCACATATCCATATTTTTGGCTTTATTTAGAATGAAACTTCATAAATAAGTATGCGCATATTTGATATTTTTTTATCTCCATTTTGCAAAATTGAAATCACATGAATTTTTCAAACGAAGTTTTATTGCTTGAAAATTAACGTGTCAAATTAAAAATGCTACCCTCAGTAAGATGAAAATAAATCCGTTTGATGGTGGTAAGCATTCAATGGCGGCTTTATTGATAAATTTCCTCAATAAAACACTATGAAATTCACATCATCAGCATCCGGAAGTAGTGATAACATACATGTCTGAATCATTCGGCCGCTCTGATCAGAGTAAATGAGGTCAATACAATAGACTGGTACCCTGATTTACTTTTCCTCAAAAATATAAAGTTATACAGGTACGCGGCATATGGTTTTTAGTTAACATTAATAGTATTTGAACAATAAATACCAAAAATCATGTTGTATTTAAATAATTGCTAAGTGCCATGCGATGATTAGTTAAAAAAACTTTGTATCGAAAAGAAAAAATCACGGAAACATGCAAATTATGTCGAAAAAAGATCAGAGACCGACTTCGGAATACCAACATTGTATACAAAGGATAACACTACTTTTTTAAACCAACTTTCCTGGTTGTTTTCTATTTAGACCGCAGGCTCTATTCGCTTTTAATACGTATAAATTCACAAGACATTTCGAATGCGCGACGGGCACCACGGTTAGCTGATACTAATTTATTTTCGGATAAAAGAGAAAGAGGGTACCAGTATATCAATACAGAGCATTGAACGGAAAAACCTCGATGCGTACTTTTCCAATATGTTCATATTCTTATTGCATATAATCTGACCGTATGCAAGAACATTCATGTGGTTAACCCGATTAACTCACTCGCTACGTATGCATTTATTGTGCTTTATTAAAAGAACATACAGTTAGCTTGAATTGTTAGGAGAACTATTTTTATTGGATGTTGTGATTGTAATCAGTTCTGTTACTACTTTGATTATTCAAATTCGCTAACGGCAATCCAATCAAAATACAGCGTATGAATACATTACGTCAGTGAACCCTCAGATGCGGCTTGAAAATGCAGACATCGCGGTTATTGCTATGAACTAGGCCACAAGTTCCCTAGTCCAAAAACTGTGAATAAGCTACGTGTGTGCAAATTTTATCTAGGTCAGCAATACACTTATACAATATCCCTCAATGATTCGACCATCTCTCTCAGTAAGTATCCAGAGACGGAGTGATTTTTCGTTCAGTCAATTTGAATTGAGACCTTGATTTAACCGAAAGACATTATATTAAATTTCTGACAGTAAGGGTGGCGTAGAGGTGAGATACGTGCTTTTTTTCTTCGCAGTCTTATAAAGCGGGTTTCCATGGATTTTCGCAAAAATGACTCGTTCCAGGACTTAAATTAAAAAGTTGTCAAACCGTTTAATCTGTGAAAATGCAGCTTTAAAGCACGCTTATTCTGATTCTGCTTCACACAAAATCTGCATAAAACTTCATCGCCGAACATAAAAGGTGTTTAAACATAAAAAAATCGACCGTATAATACCCATGTAAGTGCAGTAGCGGTCGAAAAGATAAATAATGCAAATATTCAATAACAAATTGCTAAAACAGGTTCAAGAATAGTAAACTTGGGCCGAAAACACAGTTTCAAGTCACGCAATTTTCTATTTTCACTTTGTAAACAATCAATCGTTCAGCTCATACATTCAATAACTTTTGTGTAAAGGCCTCTAGAAACATAGGTTAAAAAACCGAGAGACGCTTACACGTGTGGTCTCCGGGTAGGCGTATTTATATTATGAGAAAGGTGATATAACTTCCTTACCAGGTGAAAATACATCCTTGAAACACCGAAATTCCTTTCCACGCCGCCATTTTTTTCGGCTTCACACAATTTCCCTCACTTAAAATTCGGCGAACACATTTCACGTTGGACCCCCTGTTATATATTTTCATTTTCCTACTACAATCACAGTAACATGGTGTAAAATTTAACTATTTATTTAATCCTATTTTTTAAACAGAGTAAGACTAAGCCTTGAAATCATTTTTTATCGTATACTCGTGTTAATGGGTTTACCTTGCCAATGATTTATATTGTTATTATTCAATAGAAACTAAAAACAAATCTCTTGTTATTCACTTGATTATTTTTTTATCGTAAAGTGATGTTGATGAGTGTATCTTGTCTATTTTGAATCATATAATTTATAAAAATATTATACGACATGCCGCGTTTCTTCCCTTCATATCTTTTACAACATGACCCGTTCCTCTCCTTCATATCTTTTACAACATGACCCGTTCCTCTCCTTCATATCTTTTACAACATGACCCGTTCCTCTCCTTCATATCTTTTACAACATGACCCGTTCCTCTCCTTCATATCTTTTACAACATGACCCGTTCCTCTCCTTCATATCTTTTACGACATGCCTCGTTTCTTCCCTTCATATCTTTTACAACATGACCCGTTCCTCTCCTTCATATCTTTTACGACATGCCTAGTTCCTTCCCTTCATATCTTTTACAACATGCCTCGTTCGTTCCCTTCATATCTTTTACTACATGCCTCGTTCCTTTCCTTTATACTTTTTACGTTTGTTCATGTGTGTATCTTGTTTAGGTTAAATATAATACCTTGATAGAATGCAAGGACATTCCTGCTTCCCTTCCTTAATGTTATTGAGTTATAGTATATATATATACTAAGAGGACACGCCTTGATCCTGAAACTACAAGGACATGCCCATATCTTTCCCTTGATATCAATTTGCTTTCCATTAGTAATTCATAGAATTAATCTAACATTTCGATAGAAACTTAAAAGATATGCGTAGCATTCACATTTACTCGGACTTTTAGGGGCACAAACGTCTACAAAAGTAAAATATCGAGCAGATTTAGCACAGGGCTACGCGTTGCAGATCTGAGTCCATTGGTCCAGTGGTATGACACTTAACTACCAACCAAGGAATTGCAGATTCGATTCCCCTCTCTTAACTAAAATCACTAATCGTCTCTAGAGCGGTACGTTAAACGGAGGTCCGTGTTTAGTGTTCTATTCAAGTGCGCTTTGAAGAACACAGTAGATTTAACAATGACTATATTATATATGTGCATTGTGCCACCCAAATCGACGATTTTCTTTTGAAAACAACCACGGATGTATATGGACGGTTTACAATGTCGGATGTTTTTTTAATGTAACTAATCTGCAAGTAGATCGCGTTGTTATTTTAATCTATGAGTTATGTCTACGCACTTGACTCTTGGGAATCTTAATGCACCGGCATACATCCGAAGCCCGTCGGGTGGTCGAGTTGTTCCAAGTGAATTCCCCACAACCTCTGACGACCGTCGTTAGTCTGCCGGAGTCGTCCAATAAAAGTTCACATACATAAGACAGCACATACAGTCTACTGAATATGAGTTTGTGATTGGTCCAAGGTTCCGAATAATTGCATCCCTAAAAATATTAACGTTGTCCCCTCGAAAAAAATACTGAATTTCAGAGAAAATCATTCAAGGGAAACCAGTAATGCCATTATCCAAATATGCATGTTATGTAACGTAAATCAAAAGGCAAATGTTTGGCCAATACATTGTTACGAGTTTGGATAAGAGTTTTTAAATATGTTGGTGTTATCTGATTTTACACAATATATATATATATATATATATATATATATATATATATATATATATATATATATATATATATATATATATATATATATATATAATCCAACTATTTTGTTACATTTGTAAAAGCAATTATTATGATAAAACAGTATAGAAATATTTTGAATATTATTTACTCAACAGATGACTGCAGCGATGTGTTAAAACTTGGCCTGTCGCGTGGTACGGGTGTGTACAGAATCACGCCCTGGAACACGCACACGGAAGTGGATGTTTACTGCGATATGGACGTGATGGTGGTGGATGGACGGTTAGTATGATAGTGTTTATATTATGGGTACGCTGACATTATTTGTATTGTAAATGAATACCAGTTTCTTTACACGATAATATTTTTAAGAGCTAGGAATATTCGTGCATTTGAATGTAGGATACAAACAAATGTTCCAAAAAAATAACAGTTAAAAAGAGGTTGGAAAACATTTCTTGTATGGGAACGAGTATGTGTAGGCTACCTCTTATGCTGTACGTCATCCAGATAAGTGTACATTGTACAAGTGAGGAATGACCGGCACGACAACACAATGAACGTGTTTTATGTCAGTATAAGCGAGCCTACATCTGCAAGTTGTAAGTTTAATTACAATATTATATACAGGTAAGGAATATTTCACTGAAAACACGCCTTTTTTCTTCTCATTAAGCTCCAGAAAAGAAGCCGTGTATGCCAGACATTCTATCACGGCGTTTTCTAAAACGTTTTGCGAGCATCCATGCTGAATGCATTATCCAGGAATTCGAATATACAAACAGTTTGTAACTAACATTGCTTTCTATATGTAGGTGTTTCAAAGACACTATGATGGTACTGTTGCCTTCAACAGGAGCTTTGCAGAATACGAGAGGGGATTCGGTGCATCGAATGGTGAATTTTTAACGGGTCAGTTCGTACGATAACTCTGAGATTTAGTGTTTATTTGCTAATAAACAAAAATCGTAAGTTCAAATGCTTATAAATAATGTATCGTCTGTTCAAAGAAATGTTTATTCTGTGTTTACCTTATTTGTCTATTCGAGTGTGGAGAAATTAGCGTGTCATCGTAGTTGTTCGTAAAAAAACCTTTATCAAACATTGCCGTGTACGAGATAAAATATATAAATAGATTGTTTACACGTTGTTTCTATATCCAATACAATATGTACGTATAGTTTTCACTAATAGACACACACGTTGTTTCTATATCCAATAAAATATGTACGTTCAGTTTTCACTTTTAGACACAAACGTGTTTTCTATATCCAATAAACTATGTACGTATAGTTTTCACTATTACACGCACACGTTGTTCCTATATCCAATAAAATATGTACTCAAATTTTTCACTATTAGACACACACGTTGTTTCCAAAACCAATACAATATGTACGTAAATCTTTCACTAATAGACACACACGTTGTTTCTATATCCAATACAATATGTACGTTCAGTTTTCACTTTTAGACACAAACGTTTTTTCTATATCCAATAAAATATGTACGTATAGTTTTCACTATTACACACACACGTTGTTTCTATATCCAATACAATATGTACGTAAATCTTTCACTAATAGACACACACGTTGTTTCTATATCCAATACAATATGTACGTTCAGTTTTCACTTTTAGACACAAACGTTGTTTCTATAATTATCCATTAACATATGTACGTATAGTTTTTACTGTTACACGGACACGTTTCTTCTATATCCAATAACATATGTACACATAGTTTTTACTGTTACACGGACACGTTTCTTCTATATCCAATAACATATGTACACATAGTTTTTACTGTTACACGGACACGTTTCTTCTATATCCAATAAAATATGTACACATAGTTTTTACTGTTACACGGACACGTTTCTTCTATATCCAATAAAATATGTACACATAATTTTTACTGTTACACGGACACGTTTCTTCTATATCCAATGAAATATGTACACACAGTTTTTACTGTTACACGGACACGTTTCTTCTGTATCCAATAAAATATGTACACATAGTGTTTACTGTTAGACGCACACGATTCTGCTATAGCTAATGCAATATGTACAAATACTTTTTACTCTAAGACGCACATGTTTCTGCTATATCTTATAAAATATGTACACATAATGTTTACTGTTAGACGATTACTTCTCTGTAAAAGTGTGTTAAAAGCTGCATGGGGGTCTACTTACCCTGCTATTTGTGTTACAAAATTTTGTATTGTTTGTAACTATATCATATAACCCTCGAACACGAGTGTACGCATCCCACAGTATTTAAAGTATGTACATTTTCAGAGGTCTGAGTCTACTACACTCGATGACAAGCCGTGGTAACATTACGACGTTACGAGTGGAAATGAGTTTAACAAACGGAACTACTGGTTTCTATGGAAGGGTATTAACGCAAAAATTACATCTTGCTTTCTTACGTTCCATCGTGCTTTCTAACTTGTGCATCTTGCATTCTGTCTTGTACATCTTGCATTCTGACTTTTACATGTTGCTTTCTTACATGCACATTATGCTTTCTGCTGTGTGCGTCTTGCTTAATTGTATGTTGATATCGTTATTTAACGATCAATTATTATTCATTTGTTGATCTGGTATATTAATTCAATAACTTAACCTGCAGCTGTTTGTATTTAGGTCTATTTACTCAGCTTGAATGACGAATGTCATAAAGAATGACGCATAGCCGAAAGCCGAATGCAGCAAGCATAATACGACGCGACATCTGGTGTAATAATATGTGACACCCAAATTATGCTAACAGGTGGCGCTACAGTTATATTCTCGGTAAAGTCCGTATTGCGGTTCGGATTCAGTTTACCAAGTTACGTCCCTTTGTTTTAAAATTTCCATTTCCAATATGGAGGAAATAAGGTAAATATATATACAAAACGATTTAACCAATTTTTGTATTTATTACTAAAACTCTGTGGGTCAAATTATATTTCCAGCTGACAATGACAAGTTGCAAATTTCCAAATCAATGATTTTAGAATTATTTTTTTTTATCAACAAAATAATTATAAAAATAGAACAGTTGTTCAAAGTGCTTGGGCCATAAAAAAACTTCTTAGTAAAATATTTCATCCTCTTGAAGAGTTCCTAATTTTTGACATGGCTTATTTCCAATACCTGTGACCATCCACAACATTTTTTTAATGTGTTTTTATTAATTGGGACATTTTCTTGCCTATTTTCAAACTAAATTTGTACACACATTGTTAGATTTTTTTAAATTCAACTTGTCAAAAAATGTCATTTTTCACTAAGTTGAAATTATTCACTAAGATGCTTTATGAATACGGCCCCAGGTTCTTGTTCACAGTGTCAGCTTAAAACTGAATTGAAGGAACTACTGCCAAAATCAGCTGATTCTGAGAAAAAAATAAAATAAATTGTCAAAACTGTCAATCTGTGAGAGTGCAGCTTTAAGACGAATGATTTCATAATATTAATTGATGAGTACATAAAAACAAAATGTACAAAAATGGTCCCAAGAAATGGTTATAAAATGAATATTGCATGTTGGGCTGAAGATGCCTTTTTAGTAGTTTTCTTTAGTTGTAGCCTTCATGATATTGGAAATGTATAACAGATCTTATTCATTTAAATCAAAAAAGTTTTATACCTTAAGGCAATAGTATTTGCAATACAAACACCACTGAGAGTGTAGAAAAAAATGTTTATTAATATCTTCTATGACAAACAATACATTTAATTAACCTTATAATTTGTCATTGGTGTTTTGTTTCTGTTGTAGGGAAAACCATGAGCAGACGGAACTTTCGCATATAAAATCTGCTATTAGCGACAGAATCATCCAGGTCGCTAATAATGTTGGCAATTTCCGGACTGAAAACATAGAATATGAAATAGACTCAGTAAGGACATTACTAACTCAGTTGTCCTATCATGTAGATGTAAATATGAGTTTTGATAAAGTTAATGAAGCCTTTGATATCCTTATGAGTGCTGAATCAGAAGAGTCTGTCTGTCAGAAGAAACCAAATTTATTGTATACTTCTGCAAAAGGCCGACCTTCTTATAAAATTCCTGAGGAGACACTTTTATATTTTATTGAAAAAGGATTTACATTAAAGCAAATGTCGGATATGCTGTCAGTCAGTACAAGAACAGTCAGCAACAGAATGGAAGACTATGGGCTTTCAATAAGGCAGTCATACTCTTCCATAAGTGATGAAGAACTGGTGGCAGTAGTTCAGCAGAAAGTGACCCAATTTCCTTCCATTGGATACAAGTCAGTTAAAGGACATTTGATGTCAGTAGGCATTCGAATAACGGAATCACGCATTCGCAGAATAATGAGAGAAGTTGATCCACTTGGCGTTATGCTTCGCAATGTTCTCTGCAGGACATACACGATCAGGAGACGGTCATACTCTGTGCGAGCACCAATGGCATTATGGCATGTGGACTCTAACCATAAATTGATAAGGTTACTATAAATAGTTTACTTAGTTATTTTGTATGAACTGTAATCCATACATTTCAATTCTTATCAAACAAAGTATTTTAGATAAGTATACAGTAGTGTAGTAGTTACGAAGTGCCAATAACTATCCAGGTCATACATCTTTTTCACTGTATATTTTATATTACACTTAACCTCGTGACAACTGTCAATCAAACTGAGTTACTCGGTCATACATGCATATATTTTTATTCATAACATTAGTTTTTTTAACATGCCTGTCTGATATAAGTACCATTGTATGAAATTTAAGTTAAAATGAATTAATATTATCATCGCATATGATTTGTTTTATTTCAGATGGAGATTCATCTTTCATGGTGGCATTGATGGCTATTCAAGACTTCCTGTCTACCTACAAGTAGCTGCTGACAACACTGCTGCTACAGCTTTCACTTCCTTTCAAATAGGTGTTCAGCAGTATGGCATACCAGAACGTGTCAGGACAGATAAAGGCATGGAAAACATCAGAATAGCTGAATTTATGCTTCAGAATCATGGTGTTGAGAAAAGAAGCCATATTACTGGCAGAAGTGTACATAATCAACGGTTTGTAATAATATTCCTCTTTTAATTAGTTTGAGTTTTAGAAGTAATGTTCACCATTTAATACTTTTTACATTGTAGTTGTAATATCATACAATCTTTTGAGCCAATTTACTATACAAATGGTCCGAAGACTCAAATGAGTCACTATGTAGACATTTTTCATTAGGCGAAAAAAAATGTATGTTTGTTTTTGGTTTCATGCCCAAAAAGAAAAGGGTAGGTGGGTAGTAATTTTTTAATCTTTTTCTTTTTATAAGGCAAATTGATTTTTGAGATTTTTCTGTTACCCAAAACTACAACTTATATGCTTATGAACATCTATACAATCAGCATGAGCAACACTGGAATTGTTTAGACCAAAAACACTTCTTTCTTAACTTTTAAAAGAAAAAAATCAACCAAATGATAAAAAATATTTCTCAAGGCAATAAAAGGTTTAGGGTCCAGGCAAAAAATAAGGTAGGTCGGGAAACTGGAAAGAAACATATATTTTGTACGCCTTATGATTATTATGAATTTGACCATACCATGATGTTTCATCCATATATTTACTTTTGGCATTTGATTATGTTTAAAATGTAATTTGTGAAGACAGTTAAAATTTAAGTTCAGTCTCTCCCAATTCCATTTCTTGGGAAACATAGTACTAGCATCTATTAAGAAATGACATAAGAAAGTACTCTTTTAAGGGAATAAACCCATGTTTTTGTGGCTAGCAATAGAACACATGCACGCTACATTTTATGGAAGTTTAAGACTGTACTTGCCAAAATCGTGTATAGTAGGACATTTATATAGTGATTTATGATATGTCCCAAATTTTATTTGAAAGAAAAAGATTAAATTAATCAATTAATCAATGTCAGCCATTGTTTATTATGAAGTTCTTGTTGAAGGTTAACTACATATGTTTTGATTTCAGAATTGAGCGGTTCTGGCGGGAACTGTGGCAGGGATGCACCTGCACTTACTATGAGCTATTCCGTACAATGGAACAGGATGGAATTCTTGATGTAGACAACGAGGTCAACCTCCTTTCTCTTCACCTTGTCTTTCTGAAGAGGATTCAAAGTTCAGTGGACCGTTTTGTACATGCTGTTTCCAATCGACCACTACGGACAGAACACAATAAAACACCGATGCAAATGTGGATTATGGGACAATTCTTGGACCCAAAGATTCAGCTTACTGCTGAGGTAACTATAGCTAGGTACTAATTTATTAAATTTTAGCTCATCTATTCGCAGAATAAGGAGAGCTATACTGGCGTTGGTGTCTGCATCATACCTTGGTTAAGGTTTTGCATGCAAGTACAGTTATTGTCACCTTATTAAATCTACAGACGGTAACGTTATGCTTATGGACTTGACCACAGCTTTTTACATGTATTGGTTTCTGCGTTTTATCAATGTATTATATTATGCTGACTGTATATAATTTGTCATATGTTTAATTATGTATTTTGAATAAATTGTTACAATTTCATTTTAACAAACAACCATGAATACCAAATCATCCAGCCAATGAACTAAAATTGAGTGATAACATTATTTGGGCTACCAAAAACACTTACCTAGCAAGGGTGGGATTAGACAGCTGGTTCTCACAACAACTTGCAGCATGCTCTTCTATGGTGCTGACAGGGAACTCATCATGGCATATAGGACACAGCTCTGTACTGCTACATATAAAGAATATTAGTGAATTGTCATTCAATACTGAAATCATTTAAGCTAGGTATGTTGTTTTTTTGGTTTAGTAGATTTTAATGATTTCATATTACATTACAATGAATTTAATGGTATATACATGTAGCAAAGTTTTTTTGATATAAAAACTTTGTCAGTAATTATTTATTTTAAATGAAGGAAAACATCATAAGCTGCTGACCTATTAAGTAGTTATTGTATGGAAATTCCACAGAACAAGTAGACTGACCAAACCACAAAATCATTGCTGTACACCAATATACCGCTTTATGTCATAAACCGTTTTATGGGTGTATAAAAATGACATTGTGCAGATTTTAACCAGAACTTGATTTTAAGTGGAAATGACATCCACATGAAATACTTGAAAAAAAACTGCAAAACCTATATGTTTGGAAATGTTCTTCATTACTTTACACTGGTACTATTTGGTGCAATAGAAAAACATGCAACAGCTGAATGGACAGGAAGTCTGGGGGAAGGGGGTGCAAGATATGTAGACAATATATTCTTCAATATATTCTTAAAAAGCCACAAACAGTAACTGATAAATTGTGTGTTCTGCCAACATTTCAAGACACTGAAATAATTTTTCAAAGACTCAAACATGATATTATTCAGATTCATTAATAAAATTAATAAAATGAAACGTGTCACAGGCACAGATGCCCTTGCTATGTGATGTTCAAGATGTTTGACAAAAAAAATACTTTAATATTTTTCAGTATCACTGTAAATAAACATAGAGTGGAATTTGACAGAGTTCAATGAAGCTTTTTGACCTTTAAATTGGCAACAAGGTTGATTACCTCTTTATCTTGTACAATCCCCTTTGAATGTTTGTTATTTTGGTATGTTCTGGGAGTGCAACAAAGGTCCTTTTCTTGTGTACATGATGAGACAAATTTGAATTACATACTATAATGAATTATTCAATTATTATATTTTCAATCTTGGCAGAACACTTATAAAACTTGTAACTCATAAACTTAAAAAAGAAAATTACTGTTCTGATGGTTTGCATGTATCCATTGCCTTTAAATAACACAACTGTAATTTTAGCTAAACTAGGTCTATCACAGAATGTGAAAAAAAACAACTGAATAATAGCATATTTGTATGAGGAGTAGTTTGAGGTATTGATAAAATGAAAGTGTGGTAACAATTGAAATATTTATTAGCCTTTCAATAAAAAAACTCTCTTATCAGATATAAAGAAATCCATTCATATTGGATTATAATACAAAGTTGTATATTACACAAACCAAGCCATATAATAAAATAAATTTGCTGATCAATCTATAAATTGAATATCCTTCAAAAATTAATTTGGCTTTAAAACATTTCAACTATTTTATAAAATTTGTTTTCAGATTCATAACTGATTTTTTTTTTAGATCTTAACAATTTCTTTCCTACTGCTGAGAAGGAGTTTTCAAACTTTAATAATTATTGGCAATGTGTAACTTGTAAATAAACAAACAAAATAATTACACATGCAAATTTGCAGACTGGAATCTGTCCCTGGCTCATCTTTGCACTGGGTGCATCTACCTGAAGTTTACAATTTGCACACATTTAAATGATAACAACATATTATGGTAATTAATCTCACTTGCATGAATTGAAACGTTTGTCTTTTTTGAATATACAGCAGAAACATATATACAAACTCTGGCTCAGTTTTCTTTATGCAAACATGATGTCATATCCACATACAAAATATACAGACCTTTGCTATTGCATATTTAATTTTGTAAATTGAATGGTCAATAATTGCTTTTACCAATGGTAAGAGTTAAGCACAAAGTAAGTTTCCCCCCTTAAAATAAAGATTTAAGCTCACTCCAACTAGTTCTCTACCTACAGATGTACCACCCAATAAAATCTTAAAGATTCCTTGTTATCAACAAATGCCTAGACCTTAAGTTTATATGAAATATGAAGAGTTCATTAAAATGGATGGAATGATATGAATTCTGTATCATGGAATGGGTTGGTCTTTAATCAAAATCTAACTTTTGATAGATACAAGTAATTACTAGTGAGGTACCTCATCAGTCCCACAAGCATCAATATGGAGGCGAAGACGTTGAAGAGGAATACTTTTGCCACACCTCAAACACATCGCTTTTGTTTGATCATCAGTATCAACCTGTTCAAAATTCTTAATACATTTATACATGCATACACTTACTATGCAACTTCGATAATTATTCTTTCCTAAATAGTGCTAATAAATTTATGCAGATTTGAAAAATTACATACATGTCACTTAGACTCTCTGCTTTAAAAGATGATAATAATTTCCATATAGGATGCTGAGTAAAAACGAAGACTATCGTGTTTATAAAAATGCAATGCTACTTTGAGCTGTTTAAACCAAAAATAGTGACACAATAAACATTTCTATAGTTCGGAGCTTTCAGCACATGAGTATTATCTTACTGTGATACAGTATCTAGAAATAACTCAAATAAAACAAAAGCTAAACCTTATAAGAGGCAATCAAAGAAATCAATATCCTTATTTCAATTATACCTGTGAGGAGCATAGATTTATATCAAGGTCTTTCTGTATTTGCCTGATGTAGCAAACTGCCTGTCCTAGAGAACTTTCATCACAAAGATATTTTGTGGTATACCCTCCTGGGGGAATTGGCAATGGCTGCAATGTGTATTTGGAGTTCCCACAAGTTCTTAGTAATTCAAATCCACCACAATTGATAATGGGTGGAAATGCCTCCTCTAGCTTTTGTTTAAACAAATCTGCATCGTATGTTTTGATGATGGTCAATTTCTTCTCACCAACACCTGCCTGAAACAGCAGGGCTTTTTCTTCCCGTGAAGGAACTGTATCCTTTAAAAGTATGAAAAAGACTTTTTGTGAATTTTTCTTAAATTTCTTCTTTTGCAGGTTATTTTTGCTTTTCTGACTTACTTTCTTATTCAAATGTTGTCAAAATATGACGATACATTGTACATGTACGCTACAAATATTTCCATACAGGAGAAATCATTTTCACACCAATAACATAAAACAGGAAATTAGGAGTACAAAAGAGAACTGTTCAATGTTTATTTGTTGTTGTTTTTGTAGTGTCCATTAAAAAAGGGAAACACATTAAAATAGTAATAAATTCACAGTGTGAGCCTTGAGCATGGATGAATCATGCAGCATTATCTCATTTGTGACTTAGATGAGCATAAACTCTTTGGCAACTTAAATAACTTGTTTTATTGAACATCATGGATAACGTATAAATTATTTCTTCATAACTCCATTGATACCTGGTGAGCGACACAAATTATATGGCACTTCATACATTCTTTGCAGAAAAACAGACACAGAAGTTAAACATTGAACCATACATCAAATGTGATGTGTGGTAAAGAGTATGGCTATATCCAAGTGTTTAAGACATACAAATAATCTGTATACATATCATATACATTGGCTGTCAATATGTTTATATATATATCTATTTACAATATTTTTTAATTTACCTGCAAACATTTTGACAATAGACAAAATCTATGAGTCCAATATGTTACTGGTGGCCCTGTTGCATTTCCTCGCCTGCGGGTCCCTCTGTTGTAAGGGGCAAACAGTGCCCTAGTGGCATCACGAAGCTCTGCAGAGTGGTTTCTGTTGGATGTTGTCGAACCAATAGATGTTGCTGTTGTCACTGATGGAGTTGATTGTGATTCAGAACAAGTAGTTGATGAATTTTCCGAAACCAAAAGATTTGCTGCCTGCCGCAAAAGCTCTGAAGCCCTTAACTGGTTACTCATTTTCCTGATAAAAAAACATTACTGTAGTTGTTCAGTATGTACATACATAACAGCAAACATGGAGGATTTTTATACATGATGTAGGATTGTTATACATAAAAAATTTTGGACAGCCACTATTTCCTAAAGACAAGAAAACATTACCAATCTTGAACACATTTAAATAATAAGGATAAACACTGAACAAGACGAAAACAAGAGAGCTCTGCACATTTATATGATACAGGGCTTTTTCAACAAATTTTGGAAAGAAGCCTAGCCTAATTTTAGCATGTGAAATTCAACAAAATGGGAAATCTAAGCCAGTGTGCGCCTGCCCTGAAATCGGCTTAGTTACTTTTTATTTCAATGTTTCCTTGATCCGCCACATAGGCATTGATCCGCCACATAGGCATACAGGATTTGCAATTACAGAGGGTGACACATAGGGGAACAGCGTGCGCTCCTTCCTAAGAACTACTTTAAATATGAATTATTATGTTGGCAGAGGGGTTGGATGCCATCTTTAAACCACTAGTGGCATATTAAAAACAGAATACGTTTAGCTTTAACTGTCTAACGTCTCGTAAAACTGTTACTGTGTTAGCACAGTGGCTTGATGACAGGAGTTCATATTAGTCCATCTAGCCATAATAAATAAGTTCAACTAGCCAAAATTATATTTTAAACATACTTCAACATGTACATTTGTATATCATCAATATAATGCATTGCCATAAACAAAGACCAATTCTTGTTCAAAATTATAACTTCTTCATAACCTAATATTCATAATATAAACAGTGTTCTAATTTGAGAAAATGCAAAGTATATGACGGGTTGATTATTTGACAGGAGAACCCAGGTAAGGCACCGATAGACTATGTAAAAGTGTTGTGTGTTTCTTGATTTACATGTATATATGTGGTTCCTGTCCTTTGGTCGCTTTCGCTAATCGATGAAGGCGAGCGGGGTTCGACGTCATTTTGACAGAAAATGTATGGCGAGTATTTGTGATAATTCGCTATCTGAAGGATTTTCGTCGTTGACTGTTTTTCTCGACAAGGATACTGGTGTTATCTTGTACATTTAGGGCCACTGCATCTAGGAGCCAGGTATTTTGCTAATAGCTTACAAGGAAGTTATAATTTTGAAAGAGAATTGGTCTTTGTTTACATTTTCGCTGGGCGAGCATTCCTCACTTCATTATACTTACACTATAATACAGTATAGTGTACTTTTTAATTTTGTCAAATCTCATTTTATCACTTTTAAAGTTTATGGCAATGCATTATATTGATGATATACATGTTGAAGAATGCTTAAAATGTAATTTTGGCTAGTTGAACTTATTTATTATGGCTAGATGGACTAATATGAACTCCTGTCATCAAGCCACTATGTGTGTTAGGCGAGACGGCAATGTACACGATCATGTACATCAGACGCCTGTCGCCTTTAATCCAACACTGACAATTCTTTATCACTTACCAAAAAAGAATAAATCTGCAACTGCCTTTTGGTGTATATGAATAGCAGATGTTGTTTATTTATAACAAATGATCAGATGATAAAAAAATCAACCACATGACATCAACCGTAACAAATAAGATTATGGCTAAATTGCAAACAAGGGACATAACTATTGTGATCGATATTCCGGATACTCGTATATTTTCGGTAATTTCCGTATGGTTCCGTACATGTTTCCGAACTTGCGCCCTCTGTCGTAAAAAAGAGTGTAGTTTGCAACCTGCCTTGTTGTATTTGACAAAGTGCGTGCTTCCATGTATTATTTATACATGTATAATCGATTAACATAGGTTTCCTATTTTTGTACACATTAAATGTAGACAGTTTAAGATCATTATAATTAAACTGAACTGATTTTAGCATCAAACATATAACTTTAACGTAGACAAATTTGAAGATAGTCATATAACGAACGATTCATGCAATTTAAAGCAAAATGTGCATGTCATAATGCAAAATGTAAAAGTAAGAATCCAAGATGTACAAGTCAGAAAGCACGATGTAACGTAAGAAAGCAAGATGTAATTTTTGCGTTAATACCCTTCCATAGTTTTCGACGAGTACTCGGGTTTCTATATTTCTCCACCAGACCAATACAACTTTAACGTTGATAGAAGGATCAACTCAAGAGGAAGTATGTTATTCGTGATGTTAACTAGGAGTTTATACAATGTTTTATAAAATACGTCTAAATAACATCATAATATGCCCTTTAACTTGGTCATAGAGGCATATTATTTATTAGCTTTCTATATAGTTTAAGTCGGGCTGTTAAATAAAAATCAGATATAATTATTTACCATTGATCAGTATATCAGTTCTAGAAATTACAAGGAGTTGGTATATTATTTTAATACATACGTCAGCATTTGGTAACAATCATCGAATACAATTTCAATGTACAGAGTTAAGATAAATGTTCATAAGAGATGGATATACTATAATGCATTACTATGTTAAACTCATTGCACCAAAATAATGAAAAAAAAACGTATGTTTGTACAGATATGAATTACTTGACATTATTATTTCAAGCTTCGTGGACACAAATTCCCAATTTAAAAATGAAAACGCAAAATATTGCACATTATCCTCTTTCTCAAGACTCTTTTCTTTAAGTTTGTTATATAAACGTATAAATTAACACACCTACTTGTACGAAATTAAAAAAAATAATTATTTAAACAACATGTGAAATTGTTCATCTTTTGTTTTTTATAATCTTATTTGACAAGAAGCATTTATTCTAGAGTGTAATGATATTGATGTAAAATGGATAACTGGTTCATTTACAGTGTCCGATTCCTGGCTTCTGTCCCTAACTGCTACTGCGAATGATATCAACCATCGGCCGTTTTCAGCATATGACAGGGACGTCGACCACTCGCGACGAAACTGTGCAGGCAGATATGAAGGAGGCTGGTGGTTCAATGGCTGCATGCACAATAACCTGAATGGACCGTACACAGCAGATTTTTTTTATTACAATTCCTTTACAGAACATGGAAAACTGAAGACGTCTAAAATGATGTTTCGAATGAGCAATTAAGATTTACCTAGACTGATTCAAGTGAACACTAAATCTCGAAAATGTACAAATGTGTGACCAATTTTAAGTGATTTCATTTAAAAATCCAAGTTAAACAATTGTGTAATATGCAAATCAATGTTTATAAAAAAGATACTGTAGATGTGTTTTGAAGTTAGATGATGGAAGAAACTCCGTTCTGGACTGACACTAAGCGCCTTTTGGAGGAAAAATATTCCTAGCCGAAACAGAATTATTGAAATCGTTAGTCGTAATAATTAATAAAAGCTTCTTGTTTAAAACGGGTACAATAAATGTAAAATAATACTTAATTTAAAGTTCGTAAATAACGTGCTTAGGATAGAAATAGACAGGAAGTACAAAGATATAAATTCATTAAATTAACAAAATTAAACCGTTTTGATGTGCATTCATTTAAATATTAATTGCGTGATACGCTGGGGTGCCGAGGTTGCAATATTGCTTGACCCGCGCTTGCCGTCACAACTATTGCAATAATGTACTACAGTATCATGCAGTTAATTATAAATAACCAATGTTGGAAAGTTCACAACCAGAAAGAAGACAAATTGTAAAAAAATACAGGACAACCTTTCTGGTTGTGAAATTGCGCATTTTTTAATTATGAATACTGGAGTGAATGTACCTTCATTTGAAAAATGAAGGTATTACTCCGAAGAGGTAGATTTGGTTACAAAATTTATTATATGTGTTTAGTGTTATGTTCACATATCAAAACCAAACTTCCTGGCAGAAATAAAACCCACAAAATAATGTTAATATAAACCAGAGCATATTATTTATAAGTTCACTTCTTTGAAATAGACAAATATATAACAAATCAGTCGGAAAAGCAATCCATATTAATAAAACATAAAGACGAAACTATTCTCTTGCAGGTTTATAAATGACTGAAGTCTTGTTTACTTTGAAATATACATTTCTACTGTACGTTGGCTTCAAAATAATATTGTGTTGGTTTCGAAACCAAGTAATCATAGGATTGCAAACAAGTTTGGATTTACCTTGATTAAAAGTTTTTTATAGCCCTTAAAATGGCTACCCTGTCCTTGATGTGTATGTAACAGTTTGAAGGTCTGCTTTGATATTCGTTAAAATTGATCGAGAACATTTCAGGTTAATATCAAGTAGAAAAAAGTGTTGTTGTTAAAGTTTTAGGAGCAAACATATACACTTGACTATTTTATTTTAAAGGTTATCATATTTCAAAGAAATTTCTTTATTGTTTTCGAACCCTTTTCATTTGAGTACAATATATGAGCATTTATGCGAGATAATGTGTGTGCATTGCAATGAATGGTTTCTGATGTTATAGGTTTTGTAGATGAACCCGCATTTAAAATATATTTTGCTTCAATTGCATTACATAAGCAGTGTGTATTTGTGCTTCGAAATGTAACATATTTTGCGTGTCAGGACATTGTTTAAAGCATTTATTTGGCAATACGTTTTCAACAGGTACTTGCCTTCAATAATAAATCTAAGCAAATTAAAGGGACTGTCTAACAGATTGGCGCCAACAAAAGTTTTTTTTTTTGTAACGAATCTCAGGACAATTATCTCATATAATGTGTTACGCTTTGATGTCAAAATTGTGGAAAAAGTACCAAAATGTTAAAAAAAATGTGTCCGCGTCGCCAAAAGTGAAATTTGGCGTCTTGCCTACTGACCTATGAAGGCTTACACAATTAGGATGACATAATTAATCTATAAACCTACCTCGGTAATATCACGTGATAACGCCGACTAGCCAATCACGCATAAGGAATGAATTTTAGCCGGTAGACATACCCAGGCAATTTTATTTTTTTTCGCTATTTTTTCATCTGTAAGACAGTCCCTATAATAGTATTTCTATGGCAATTTCTAATTGAAGAGGAGTATGTTTGTACATCTTAATAGCTATGGCAACAGTAAATATATACTGTCAAACGTTTGTTGTAAATGCTTTATAAAACTGACTTATATGTTCAGCGACAAAGTCCAAAATATTGTATAACGTATGGTTGACTATTTGGAATGACTGGGAAATACCATGGTGATTGTTACCTCAATTCCTAATCCGGAAAAGCGTCTTTCCTTAAAAATTAATACCCTACAGTGTTGTCCAGATACAGCAATCACATTTTTAGGTTTGGAAGATACCAGTCTAACAGTATGCGTATGCATAACACACATATATTGTGTCTTGTTGATATAACTAGTTAATGACAACCCGTTTATTTATATATAAAAAATAAACATAATGTACAATGTATAAAAATTGCTGTAACAACGATTGGGTTAAAAGTTAATATGAATAATTGCTTAAACATTATACAATATAATTATGAACCAAGTCGTTTAAAAATGCATTGTTTTCGGTTTCAACCTCCTTTCATGTATATCATATCAGACACGTATCCGTTTGATAGAAACTAGGAATAGAATTGCGATCACGTCGGAAAGCACGTTCGTTGTCATATTTAAAAAATGATATCAAATCAGGTAAGGTTGCTTAGGTTTCATATTTGTAACTTAAATCAAATTGTAAAGTCTCTTAGGCTTCATTTGTGTGTCTTATTTCAGTAGGTAACATTTATTTGGCTTCATAATTGTGCCTTAATCAACAGATAATGTCTCTTATATTTCACATCAGTGTTTTCAATCAACTGGTATTGTCTCTTAAGCTACATATTTGTGTCTTTAATCAACAAGTGACTGTTTCCTGCTCTTCACGTGTGTTTCTGTCATATTTGTGTACTTAATCAACCAATATCGACTTTTAGGTTTCATATTTGTGTCTTTAACGATCAGCTTCCATCCATTTGGATTCGTAGTATGCTTTAATTAAGATATCACGTCGCTTACACTTAATATGTGTGTCTTAAATCAACAGGTTATGTCTTCTAGGCTTCATAATTATGCCTTTAATTAGATGGTAACGTCTTTTAAGAATTATAGTTTTGCATATGAGTAATAGGTAACGTCTCCTAGGCTTCGTATTTGTCCCGTATGCTCTATATTAATGGCGTACATTTTCTACGAGACGGTGGGTTTTAAAGAGTAAAGAACATTCACTATTATGAATCATTTTGTGTTGTAATGTTGTCATAGGAGTTGAGATGAGGAGATGATTTAATTACCCCATGGCATCCTAAACGTTCGACCAGCCACTGACTATCAAAGTTTCACATACAATTCCCAACTCTTCCACGACGAGCAGACAATAGCATTACAACAACGTATGGAAAAATAGAAGGATTACAGCTATGTGTGTCTTTGAAAACTATTTTTTACACTTTTTATAAAAAATAATGTATTAAAGCTCCATTTAATAACGTTGTTATTTTTTGCTTTTTAAATGACGTCATGTAATTCTGATCACCATTATAAGACATGTTTGTAATCAATGACAACTACTAGTACAACATAGGCGAACCATTTCCCATCTCAGCTCCTATGACCACAAAGTAATGTTTTTACCCCTTTTAAACCCATATTTTAAAACCAATATTGATTTAAATCTTGGATTAATGTAATGGAGAACAAAAAATATAGAGTGACTTTAAATAAAAAACTATTTATAATATTTACAGACATTATGCAAGCTAATTCTTTGTTCTACAAACGATACTTCTTATAAAATTGAGCAATGATGTTTATGAACATAAAACATAACAAGATGCGAAAGTCAGACATGATTTATGTTATACATATATTTATCATGATATACATTAAATGATATTCTGTAGAACAATGAGTGGATATTGGGAAATAACTTAATAATAGATCAGGTGAACATGAGGAGAGCAACTTTAAAATTAGATTGACATAAATTTGACATAATAATAATAATAATAATAATAATAATAATAATAATAATAATAATAATAATAATTAATTAATTAATTAATTAATTATAAATAAATATAAATATATAATTATGTATTGCATGGCGCTAACAGGAATCCAGGAGAAAAACAAGACGGTGATTTTAGTTTCAAATAGCATAATTATTATTTGGCAAAGGTACACGTTGTAGTGTGGGAAATAAATTCAAGGTTTCAATCATAAGCAGTTACAATAACAATTTCCTGAATCCAGACTATTTTCAAACACAGGTATACAGGCAGAATTCGGTTAAACATTCAGTATAGAAGTAGGCAAGATAACGCAGAGGTTTATGTTGTAGAATCCTGCATTTCCCCAGCAGTGATGAATTTTAGCGCCGCACGTAACCTGAATAAGTTCAATAGACGTACTATATGTATGACAGCAAGCCACTGCATAAGGCCACGGTTAAGAAGGATTTCAAAGTTTGTTCATGGATTTGGTCTGGTCCGAAGAAACATTTTATTTTCAGTTCAAATAAATTGATATTTCGTCTGTATGTCCAGTACGTAAAGCACGACATTTGCGACAAAAACGAGAGTTACAGATATAGAAGAATGCCGGTGGGACTTCGAATATCTCAATATGTTTATAATTTGCAAACGGAGGAGGTTTTACAAGACCCCATTGGCGTGGTGTCCATGGCTGATGCTTTTATTTGTAACGGCGCAACCAGGAACGACCATTTGCGCAGTTTGCTACTGAGAACACGCAATAAAGGTGTGATTTTTAACCGAAAAAAGCAGTTATCGGTCGACGAGAAGAACAGGTATATAGTAGCCATATCTACTTCTTTTGTGGTCAATACGTAGTTTATGATATGTCAAGAGAAATTTACCGACGACGCTAGCTTCTTTATACTTCTTTATGTATTGACAACTTGATTAATAATAACCATGTTAAAATAGTATCTAAAACAATTTTTTTCTTGTTAGAAACGACTTCTCTCCGTTTGCAACTTATACCTTATTTTTATTTTGCTTTAAAAATGAGTTAACAAATGTAATCATACATTTCCATCACTTTCGCTAAAGAAGGATTTGTTTTTGTTTCAGAGATTGGACACAATCGAAGGAGATTTGGTTATATTAACTGAAAGAGTTTCAAAGGTTGAATTACTTGTTAACACCTCCGATAGCAATACTCGGGAGACGGACAGTGTCGAATCAAGAACTGGGCATACTGTAGGAAATACATATTCAAAACCTGAAATTAACGACATCACAAAAACACTCACAATGTATAAACATTCTTTTAATAAACATAAAAAGGAACTAATTAATGTCAATAATATTTTCAAAGACACATTGTCGGCGTTTGTTTCGAACGCATCGACGCCAATAAGCTCATTAGTTAACGTAGTCAATGACCACGTGCAAACGAGCGCTGAAAATATATCAGCTACTTTGCAAAAGGTCAACAATACAGTAGAAGAAAGTGGGCGAAAATTGCGCTCTGATATTTTTATATATTTGAGTAAATTTAGCTCCGAAGTAAGAAATGATATGGTCATTCAATTTGAAGGGGAAGAACAAGAAATCAATAAAACATTGCTTGCTATAAATTATCAAGTCCATGAACATATTGCAAATGAAACAAATACTCTTGAGTGTTTTAAAACAAATATCCTTCAAGACGTACAAACAGCACAAGCAAATGTCCAAAACGAAACAATTGAGATGGAAAAGAAGGTTGAAGAGCTAATAGGCAGAGCAAATGAAGTTGTTGGCATCATTGAGGACCAGAGATCTACAATAAAAAACGATATTATGGTCACCATCAGGGCAAGTAAGTAACTCTTAGCTAACGTGGGGATATTAACTTTATCCGTGCTTAAAGCAAACATATCTTCTATCAAAGACTACTTGAAATAATTGTTTTAAAATGTTTCGGTAAAAAAACAGGCTAATTAAAAGGTTAATATATGTTTTTGATGAGCAGTGTAACGATCAATGCACAGTGTTGTACGGTCATCTCCACAGTGAAGTAAATATGCCATAACGTTATTTAATATGCCATGAGTCGAAAATATTTAGGGCACGCAGCTTTTCACCAACTTGAATAAGCAGGGTCTTTGAGGCTCACGACATGTTGGTAGTTCTACATTTCTAAAATGGCTAGGGTCAAAGAAACATCTGCAGTTATTTGTACACGATTGAAAAGTTCAATACAGAATACACTACTACTAAACATTTTGACCCGTGTTGCCCATTCAAACACACGGATAAATAAACGCGCATTTTATTAATTTGACAATGTATTTTATTGTTTTTATTCTTATTCTACATCATGGTCTTTACGTTGTTAGTCATGTGACACATGCAGTAGAATAAGTCACGGTATTTTAGTTTAGCAGTTTAAGCGTTTGAGTTGATCGACCGCTTTCTCAGATTTTTCTATTTCTCTATTTAGTTCACATTTCCTGGAGTGACTGGTCTGCATGGGCTGACTGTTCAGGGTCTAGTGACAGGGGCAGCAGAAGTAGACACAGGTCATGTGATGTATTGCCGCCTTTCACTGTTGGCACGTGCATTGGATATTATACAGATACAGAGTTTTGTCCATGTGAGTACGTTGTGGTTACTCTTTTAGTTTATAGTCTCTCACCTGTAACTATTGAATTACAGTATATTTCAAAACATATAGTATTTCTGTTTGTGTAGGTACTTCCTTTACCTTTTATTTTTCATATAATTTATAAAAGAGTAAAGAAAAAGCTTAACTGATGTGTAAAATATACAATACGAGTATTAGCTTTGACATGCAGCTAATATCGTCAAATCGCTACAAAGTTTAAGAAAACGTAAATTAAAAATGAATGAAGTTAATCACTCATTTTGTACTGTCTTTTTTTATTGCAGCAATGTTTCTTTCAATTGATATATATATATATTTTCATTGTAGTGTTCTTATAAGTGGTATTTTCTGCGATATTAAACGTAATGAATTGATGATCAGCCTTATACAAAGGCAGGTTCCTTTAAATACATAATTCAAGAATGAAACTTTCGTTCTTAATAGCGACGTTATTATACCCACCAGGTCACTGCAGTGATGTGTTAAAACTGGGCCTGTCACGCGGTTCAGGTGTGTACAATATCACGCCCTGGAACACGCACAAGAAAGTGGAGGTTTAATGCGATATGGATACCGAAGGTGGTGGATGGACGGTAAGTATGATTTTGTTTATATTAAATTTACACTAATCTTATAAAGTTCTTATAAAGTTTTGACATTACCTGTGTTGCAAATGAATACCATTTTTTATATAACGATAATAAACAAGAGCCTGGTCAATAGATATTTCGTCAATTGAATGTAAGATACATACAGATGTTTCAAACTAAGACATTTATAAGAGAGATACTTTCATGTATGGGTACGAGTATTAGTGGGATACTTTTTGTGCACTACGTCATCCAATTAACTTAACTTAGCACACGTTTAATATGACGTGTAAGATAACACGGGGAAAGTGATTAATGTGAATATTAGCAAGCCTTCAAGTACAAGGTGTAAGTAAAAATTCTGAACGTCTTTTAAACTCAAAGCTACTTTAAAATGAGCTTCTTCATCTACAGGCTTACGTCGTGTTCCGCAACTTATCTATTATCTTGAATAAAACATGCAAACAATATTTTAAATTATATTTCGCTTAAATTAAAGAAATGCTTTAAAGACCAAACCTCAATTCTTCAACATTTGTTTTAAGAGTCTTCCAATAAATACTACAGTACACTGTTGATATAGGTGTTCGTCTTATATATTGAAATGATGTTGTTTAAGGTATATGTCAAAGAAATAGATTAGAGTGATGCTATTGAAAGTATTTAACCCATTCACAGTCAAATAATCTGTTGTTTAAGGCATTCGACCAATGAGTAAGAAAAGTGTTGTTTGGGGTATTTTTAGTAAGTAACTAATTACTAACGAACCATTGATACTAAAGATTTACGCTCTTTGAGTATTCGTCAAATGAATAATAATGAATAATGTTGTTTAAGGTACATGTTCCATTACTAGTATAGAATAATGCTTTTTACAGTATTCTACTCATACACAGTTAACAATACTGTTGTTTAAGGCATTCGACCATTAAGTGTAAAATATTTATGTTGTTTGAGATAGTTAAACAAAGTTACTAAGGAATTATGTTGTTCAAATTGTTTAGTATAGTCCACGAATACAACGTTTCGCCTTGGATATTGGTTTCCATTACATTGTTAAAAAAGAAAAAAAATGATATAGACTTATGCCGTTTAAGGTATTTGACCCATACATAGTAAATGATGCGGTTATTTACGGAATTCAACACACGAATGCAGTTGATGGAGTTCGACTCAAATAAAATAAATTGCGTTAGTATAAATTTAATATAATCACTCAGAAATGTTTTGCTAAACGACTTAAGCTATGTAAGGCATTCGACCAATGCATAGTAGATACCTCGTAGTTTAGGATATTTGGCACATACATAGTAATGAATAATTTGGTTTATAGATATTCGGTCCATACTTAGTAGGTAAAAATGTTTTTTTAAGTGTACGGAAACTACACCATAACAATAAGTGTAGTTTAATGTATTTGGCCTTTGTACCTTAGAAATTATGCAATGTGTTTGACGTTCATATATGAGGATTAATGATATTTGATATATTATGCACATTTATAAATGTGAATATTGTAACTAAATAATGATTTTCGACATGCATAGGGGAATACAATGTCCTTTGCTATACTAGTTATATTGTATATAGGTAAACAATATTTCAATGAAAACACCTCGATTTTCTTTAAGCCTAATATAGTATTATAGTTTATATTCAATGTCACTTTATTTCCAGGAAAAAATGTCGTGTATGCCGAATATTTTATCGCTGCGTCTTCAAAACAGTTTTACTACCAGTCATGTTAAATGCATTATCCATATAAATAAATGCATATACATATATATACAAACAGTCTGTAAGTGAAGTAATACTTAAAGTGACACTCTTATTCAAAATCAATTCATACACATGTATAACAAACATAAATGTTATCTGATAAACCTTTAACTGCTTTCTAAAGTATGCGTTCATGGAACGTATTAATTACTGATAGCAAGATTATAACCATGTATTTAATAGCAGAAAGTGCAAAAATATTAAATGATTGGTGAATGCTAAAAGATTTACTGTTGTCTACTATAGCTATAAAAGGTAGAAAGGCCGTGTGTTATGCTCATTTCTTTCAAATTAAACTCGGTATCTTTTATGAGAACCATTGTTTTCGACATTTATTCATTGGAATTTTAAAAAATATATTCAATTGTGGTAAATCTTATTTTGGAGTAAGAGTGCATCTTTAACATTGCTCTCCATATGCAGGTCTTTCAAAGACGATGGGACGGTTCTGTTGCCTTCAATAGAAGCTTTGTGGAGTACGAGAGGGGGTTTGGCTCATTGGATGGTGAATTTTGGACGGGTCAGTTCTTACGAATACAAAACCGTCTTTAGTAATAAACAAACAATAAGCTACTGAGTGCGAGTTTTTGTTAGAAATTTACTACACATCTGTATTATCAAACAATGCATCTTTACTCGGTGAATTAGTTTTTATTCATTTAGGATTTCATTATGCCCGTTTAAAAGCATTAAATATGAGGTAATGGTTCTAATTTGTATGCACAACGGTAATTATACTAATTGATGTTGAGTATTAATTTGCGAATTAACTAAAACTGTGAGTTCATATCCTTATCAAACATGTATGCTCTGTTCGAAAAATTGTATATTCTGTGTTCACCTTACTGGCTGGATTTATAGTCTATTCGAGAGTATAGAAAGTAACATGACATCTTAGTTGTTCGTAAAAACGCTGTATGAAACATTGCCGTGAGCGAGTAAAATATATAAATCTCACATACGATTATATTTTTGATAATTTTTGAAAATTGCAATTTCCAGTCAAACAGCATTTTCCACACTATTCTGTCACTGAATTATCATGTATAACTTCTTTGAAATTGAAATATTCCTGGGATAAATTTTTCTCCTAAATTTAATGAAATATGTAGAGATATAGTTTTCACTATTACACGCATACGTTTCTTCTTAATCCAACGACATATGTACATATATTTCACTATAAGCCACACACGTTTCTTTTTAATCCAACGAAATATGTACATATATTTCACTATAAGACACACTTTTCTTCAATATCCAAATAAATATGTACACTACAGTATGACACAGTTTTCACTGTAAGATGCACACGTTTCTGCTACATCTGATGAAATATGTACACGTAGTTTTCATTTTGAGACGCACACGTTTCTTCTATATCTAATGAAATATGTACAAATAGATTTTATTGTAAGAAGCACACGTTTCTTCTGTATCTAATGAAGTATGTACACATAATTTTCATTGTATGACGCAGACGTTTCTTCTAAATCCTATGAATTATGTACACATACTCTTCACTATTGATGGACACGTTTATTATATACCCAATGAACTATTAACACAAAGTTTTCAACAATAGACGCAAACGTTTCGTCTGTATCTTATGATATTTGTACACATAGTTTTCACCGTTAGACACACACGTTTCTTCTGTATCTTATGATATTTGTACACATTGTTTTCACCGTTAGACGCACACGTTTCGTGTATATCTTATGATATTTGTACACATTGTCTTCAATGTTAGACACACACGTTTCGTCTGTATCTTATGATATTTGTACACATAGTTTTCACAGTTAGACGCACACGTTTCGTCTATATCTTATGACATTTGTACACATTGTTTTCACCGTTAGACACACACGTTTTTACTGTATCTTATGATATTTGTATGTGCGTCTTCTTCTGTATCTTATGATATTTGTACACATGGTTTTCACCGTTAGACACACACGTTTCGTCTGTATCTTATGCTATTTGTACACATAGTTTTCACCGTTAGACACTCACGTTTCTTCTGTATCTTATGATATTTGTACACATAGTTTTCACCGTTAGACACACACGTTTCGTCTGTATCTTATGATATTTGTACACATAGTTTTCACCGTTAGACACACACGTTTCTACTGTATCTTATGATATTTGTATGTGCGTCTTCTTCTGTATCTTATGATATTTGTACACATGGTTTTCACCGTTAGACACACACGTTTCGTCTGTATCTTATGATATTTGTACACATGGTTTTCACCGTTAGACACACACGTTTCTTCTGTATCTTATGATATTTGTACACATGGTTTTCACCATTAGACACACATGTTTCGTCTATATCTTAAGATATTTGTACACATAGTTTTCACCGTTAGACACACACGTTTCTTCTCTATCTTATGATATTTGTACACATTGTTTTCACCGTTAGACACACACGTTTCTTCTGTATCTTATGATATTTGTACAAATAGTTTTCATCGTTAGACGCACACGTTTCTTCTGTATCTTATGATATTTGTACACATTGTTTTCACCGTTAGACACACACGTTTCTTCTGTATCTTATGATATTTGTACACATAGTTTTCACCGTTAGACACACACGTTTATTCTGTATCTTATGATATTTATACACATGGTTTTCACCTTTAGACGCACACGTTTCTTTTGTATCTTATGATATTTGTACACATTGTCTTCACCGATAGACACACACGTTTCCTCTGTATCTTATGATATTTGTACACATAGTTTTCACCGATAGACACACAAGTTTCTTCTGTATCTTATGATATTTGTACACATTGTCTTCACCGATAGACACACACGTTTTCTCTGTATCTTATGATATTTGTACACATAGTTTTCACCGTTAGACACACACGTTTCTTCTGTATCTTATGATATTTGTACACATAGTTTTCACCGTTAGACACACAAGTTTCTTCTGTATCTTATGATATTTGTACACATAGTTTTCACCGTTAGACACACACGTTTCTTCTGTATCTTATGATATTTGTACACATAATTTTCACCATTAGAGGCACATGGTTTTTCTGTATCTTATGATATTTGTACACATTGTTTTCACCGTTAGACACACACAATTCATCTGTATCTTATGATATTTGTACACATAGTTTTCACCGTTAGACACACACGTTTCCTCTGTATCTTATGATATTTGTACACATAGTTTTCACCGTTAGACACACACGTTTCTTCTGTATCTTATGATATTTCTACACATAGTTTTCACCATTAGACGCACACGTTTCTTAGGTATCTTATGGTATTTATACACATTGTTTTCACCGTTAGACACACACGTGTTTGTCTATATCTTATGATATTTGTACACATAGTTTTCACAGTTAGACACACACGTTTTGTCTGTATCTTATGATATTTGTACACATTGTTTTCATCGTTAGACACACACGTTTCTTCTGTATCTTATGATATTTGTACACATAGTTTTCACCATTAGACACACACGTTTCGTCTTTATCTGATGATAATGATATTTGTACACATAGTTTTCATCGTTAGACACACACGTTTCTTCTGTATCTTATGATATTTGTACACATAGTTTTCATCGTTAGACACACACGTTTCTTCTGTATCTTATGATATTTGTACACATAGTTTTCACCGTTAGACACACACGTTTCCTCTGTATCTTATGATATTTGTACACATAGTTTTCACCGTTAGACACACACGTTTCCTCTGTATCTTATGATATTTGTACACATAGTTTTTACCGTTAGACACACACGTTTCTTCTGTATCTTATGATATTTGTACACATAGTTTTCACCGTTTTACACACACGTTTCGTCTGTATCTTATGATATTTGTACACATAGTTTTCACCGTTAGACACACACGTTTCTTCTGTATCTGATGATATTTGTACACATAGTTTTCACCGTTAGACACACACGTTTCTTCTGTATCTTATGATATTTGTATACATAGTTTTCACCGTTAGACACACACGTTTCTTCTGTATCTTATGATATTTGTACACATAGTTTTCACCGTTAGACACACACGTTTCTTCTGTATCTTATGATATTTGTACACATAGTTTTCACCGTTAGACACACACGTTTCTTCTGTATCTTATGATATTTGTACACATAGTTTTCACCGTTAGACACACACGTTTCTTCTGTATCTTATGACATTTGTACACATAGTTTTCACCATTAGACGCACATGTTTCGTCTATATCTATTAATTTTAATCGTCAGAGGCGCACGTTTCTTCTGTATCTTATGATATTTGTACACATTGTTTTCACCGTTAGACACACACGTTTCTTCTGTATCTTATGATATTTGTACATATAGTTTTCACTGTTAGACACACACGTTTCTTCTGTATCTTATGACATTTGTACACATAGTTTTCACCATTAGACGCACATGTTTCTTCTATATCTATTAATTTTAATCGTCAGAGGCGCACGTTTCGTCTATAAACAGCATCCGGATTAAGTTTGCAAATCCGGAATTTTTGCAAACTTATTTTTTTTATTTTTCACCCAATGTTTTTTATTTTTGTATTTTTAAAATGTGTTAGGTAATACTAATAAGAGATATTTTTTGTTTCCTGAAATTTAATTTAGAAATATGTTTTTTTGGCATTTAAAGTCAACTTTTCCAATGGGAGTCCCATTGGAAAATGGCCTTCCCATTGGAAAAATGGTTTTTCCAATTGGAAAATCAGCCCAACATTTTTTGTTGGAAAATTCTCCCACATTTTCAAAAAAGGAATTAGTGATTAATAACAATCATTATCATTAATGGTTATAATGTTATCTAGAAAAAGTGCGTTTATAGTACTTTTTATCATTTTTTGTAAAAAAAAATCCCGTCGACCATTTTTTCCAATTGGATATTTCCCACAATTCAATATGGGAAAAGTCAGGAAATTGGAAAACTCCAATTGGAACATTGTCCCATTGGAATCTTCCAATTGGTAACATTGGCAATGGGCTTAATCCAATTGGAGGTTCTGGCAATAAATTTTAATGGGAAAATATTTCAACTTTCCTAAATCTCTTAAAAGAACACCTATTTATTTATTTAGGAATATATTTGAAGTTTTGTTTTATTGTTTACCTGTGTCCTGACATTGTATCCATCCAATTCCAAGCTAATACTTCTGTGCTGATATCTTAGCGATAAGATTTAAGCATCTTTTAATGAATTTGAATGCAATAAATCATATCAAAAATTACCTGAAGTATTCTTACTCAACCAGTGACACAAATTCCATTTTTTAAATATCTTTACACTAGTTTCATCTCCTCAGACGCCATTTTTAATCGATTAAGTTGTGGTTACAAACGACTAAGAACTTATTCATTTTTTCAAAGCTATACTCACTTTTACGCTTGAAAATGTTATTTCGGTTGTCAGTACCTTTACACAGAAAATGTACCATTTTCTTGATTTTTAATGAAGATGTAATTAATTGATGGAAATCCATATGAAATGTTTTACCTAAGATAATAGTTTATTTCATACACACTGTTCTGCAGGGGAGCAGGACCTTTCAACCCCAAGAGGCTTTTTAACCCTTCTAAAAAAGAACACTTTTCAGTTTTCAACCCTTAGACTTTTAAACCCCTATTTCAAAGACTTTTCAACCCCTACCTGTTTGGACTTTTTAACTCCTATAACAAAGACTTTTCAACCCCTAGTTGAATTATTTTAATAACCATATTAAAGACTTTTTAACTCCTAAACCAAAGACTTTCCAACCCCTATTATTTGGTTTTGAGCTGGTCCAAGCTAAACACCATTAAAAATGCTGCAAGGCATTTTAGAATGTTAACATGCATCATGTGCCAATGCCTTCCTCAAACAGTAATACTAGTATATGTTTTAGAAAAAAATATCGAACTGTACAAACATGTAAGGCTGGTGAATTTTGCATTACAAAATAAACGCTATTGGTAATTAATGCCATGTTGTCACTTTACTACATACCCGGTAGTAGTATATAAGCCAGTCATCCTACAAGATAGCAGTGAAGCAAAAATACACATATGATGATTACTTGTAAATCATCTTGTATATGTGGAAAAAATGAACTTGTTATCTAGCTGATTGTAAAAACACTTTGTCATTCTTAAAGGGACTCGTACCTCATTGGCACCAAATAATCATTTTCCAGGTAATGTGTCTGAAATAATTAGTTAACTCTTTGATACTGAAATTGCAGAACAAAATACAATGAAAGTATGAAAATAAAGTCTTGTTTTAATCAGGGGTGAACCTACGCTTTTTACGTCATGGACAAATAAATAGCATAACCACTCAGCAAAAGGGACTCATACATAATTTATGGATATTTTGATAATGCATACCTTGGAAGCAACACCTTTTATTTCGTATTTAAAACAAATTTGCTAAAGAACCACATTTTACAAACTACGAGCTATAACTTATACAATAAACTCATACCTGGTTGAGCATTTTTGATGTAGAAATGAGGCACCCAAAATGCCAACAAGTACATATATGCATGCATAAATATTGAAGCAATGGTTAACATCGTCGCTTAAGTATATCCCTCACGCATCAAAATTAATTTTGCAATTGCACTAGTGGCCAGAAGGAGGGGGGGGGGGGGGGCCCCCCCCCCCCCCCAACCACAACGTACCGATGTCGTCCAAGTTAACTTTTCGTTTCGAGGCAGGGGATACAGGGTAATCCAGAAGAACTGGAAAAAAGGTTGTGAAATTGCGTAAATTTGTTTATTTTTTGTTTAGTGACACTGTTATTCAAAATCAATACATACACATATATAACAAACATCAATTGTGACTGGTAAACCTTTAACTACATACTAAATAATGCATTTATTGAAAATATTTATTACTGATAACAAGATTGTAACCGTGTTTTTAATAGCAGAAAGCGCAAAAAATATTAAATGATTGGTAAATGCTAAAAGATTTATTGTGGTCTACTATAGTCTCATAAGGTAGAAATACCGTGTGTAATGCTCATTTCTTTCAAATTTAACTCGATATCTTTCATAAGAACCATTGTTTTCGACATTTATTCATTCTTTTAGGAATATTGAAACAACATTATTAATTGTGGTAAACCTTATCTGGCAGTACTTAAGAGTGCATCTTTGACTTTATTACTCGAGTGAATGCACCTTCAAACCGGTTTAACACCAACATGTCACAGTAATCAATACCATCTGTGTTAAGATACATGTCGGGAATGTGTTAGACGAATGATTTTGTTTTATGGAGCTTTGAAGAGCGATGAATGGCACTAAAGTGGTGCCAAATGGATATCTCAAACACCCATTGGTAAGTCATTTATTTTTTTCCATTTAATTTTTTGTCTTGATTTTTGAATATATAAACAGTCAATAAGTAGGACATCTCGTAAAGAACGTTCACTTGAAACAGTCCTCTTCTTATCCGCACTTCGACAGGGAGTGGGGCTACTCTGCCTAAATAGCCGTCAACGAGTATTTTAAGAAATATCAAAATAATAAAAAATGGTGTCCCAGTGGTTGCACCAGTCAATTGTAACCATGCCCCCCCCCCCCCCCCCTAGTCCACCTAAATGACCGTCAATGGGTCTTTTGACGATTTTAAGACTATGGCAGTTACAGGGATACACATGAAATGTCAAAATAATAAAAAAAGTATCCCTAATCGCTTATTATTGTAGCTCCCCCCCCCGCCCCCCAGTCTAAAATTATAGACGTGTAATACATTCTTCCAATCCTTACTGGTTGACGGTACATTTCCTAACAGGGCACAAATCCTGAACACCGGCTAAAACACGCGTTTGTTTACCGTGATCGATTATTCGATGATCTAGATCAATACAGAGGCTTGCCTTGGTCACACTTGCGAAGTTTCATCTTGTTTTGTTAAGCATTTTTCTAAAAAATGCCATTTATTTATTATAGCATACTTTTTAATTATAATTGTATGACCATGTATTTTCGCTTTTCAAGTGTTCGGTATTTGTGCCCTCCATAGCGTATTTTGAAGGGTGATTTACTATCCATAAAATTGAACGATTTTCTACATAATATTGACGAGATCGTGAATCTGTACTTTGACAGCTGTTTTCACATGAACCAAAGATGTTTCATACGAAAGTTTAACTTACTACAACATAAACTCTCCAAGATAATTGTAAAAAACATCAGAAAGTGTTCGGATTTGTGACCTTAGCCAGTAACGTCTAAACGGGCTTGTGCAAAAACCAGGGGTGTTTTGAAAAATATTGAAATTGTATTAAGTGAAGTATTTTATGGTTTAAATTGATCATAAAGGTTTATATTCATACTTTACCATGTAAGTGAAAAGTTATTTTGCATTAAAACACATTATTTACCTTTCCAATAAAACAAAAGTTGACTGACACAGACAACAATTATGCCAAGCGGAACAACTCGACCCAATCGTAATAACTCGGCCACCACTGACAAGCTTCTAGATAGACCTCGTAAATACAATCGTAACAACTCAGCCATGGCCGAAATGTTCCAATTGTTTAAAATTTGTGCCCTGAAGCCTTGCAGGTGCCCTTCATGTATATATCGCTATGTTTTGACAGCAAGAAATGAAAAATAAACGTCAAACTCATAATTATTCATAGGATATGACATTTTTATGTATGGAACTGATATAAAATTACATAATCTGGTAATATTTCTTGTTTTATGATATTTTTGAGATGTTAAATGCTTTAACCCAGAATCCCGATCGGAATAACTACCCACTTTTGATACTAAACAATTTGTATGTGAAGGATTTGCCATATCAAAAAAGATACAAAAATCCGTAAACGTACAATTCTTTGGTCTACTAAGATTTAGCTTGTGAATGTCATTTTACAGCGAAATCAACAAGTTAAAAAAATACTCATGACCTGTTCCTTATCAATATGAAATATCTTTAAACTTTTAGGAACATTATGCAAAAAAAAACAACAGTATGTTTTACCTTCGGTATAAGAAAATAACTATTTTCTAATAAAACTACTGTTGAAAAATGTAAGCTAATGAAATGGAAAATAAAAAGATGCTTCCAAACATGCCATATTTTCTTGAGACCATTCAGGGGGATTAATGTTCAAAAGTCTGAAAATTCAGGGGGATTTTGGTAGTATTCAGGGTTTTTTTTTTTAGCAGGTCTAATTTGACAAAATTTCAGAGTATTTTAAGACGCAAGTACAAAAAAACAAATTGCCATAATTTTGAAAGACTCCCGAGGGGATTATGTCCAGAATTTAAGGGGATTTGGGTCACATACCAGAGAATTTTCATCATCGCCATGTAGCATTACGGGCATGACACACGTGCCAATTTACCTTACATCTATATTTTAATGGGACACAGCCATATTGCATAATAAAAGCACGCACTTGCAAAATAGAATACTTCACAGAAAAATATGTTTCAGAGACAATTTAATGGGCTTACCTTCCTCTAAAATTGGATACAAAATCTGCTCATTATGATCATAAATGATGACTTTCAGACTAATAGAGAGAATGGAATGATTTATCAATATTTTTCATTTCAATTCCCAAATAGTCAGATTTGTTTGCTTCTGATAAAAAGCAAATTTATGCATAATTTATTGTTTAAGTTCATAAACATATCATCTTTTGGCATTCATCAAAAAATAAAAAACATCACCACCATAATATTAAAATAAATAAAAGTCATTTCATCCGAATTGTCTACTTTCAGTTTCTCTTCTGGAAGTTCTGTTATTTTCCGATGTTTGAGATGAAGGTCATGTCATGTATGTAAACATATTAGTGGGTCATAACAAAGAACAGCATTGTCTATTAGATATTTTAATCCTTTTCTTTACCAAATAATGTACTGTCACCTTTAAATCATAAATCATTTTGATGACAATGACACATGTTTAAACACTTTAATTTGTTACATCCTCTCTGATTGGATAAAACCTATAGTTTTAACCAATGAAAATCGTCCTTTTATCTGACCTGTCTAATTGACATTTCTTATGCAAATTCTGACAGTTTCAATCAAAACAATGCATGAAATGTGCCCTGCTGACTTATTAAGTGTCACCCAATTGGTGTTGTTAAAACACACCATCAGTTGATAATCCAATTAAGACAAGAAGGGCATTATAACTGCAAACAGGTATATATAATTAAACCCTGTGATAATTTTGCGTAATTTTAAACACACTTTTTTTAATTTCGGGGGATTTTCATCCCCCTCCCCTCCGGGAGACCGGGGGATGGGTCGAAATTGCGGGGGATTTTTCCCCCTCCGGGGGATATGGCATGTATGTCAGCTTCTGGGTTGCTTTGAAGTTGAACTGCTCACATGAACCCACAAAAGATGTGTAGGTATGTGCTTAACAATAAAGGATAAAACATTAAAATGAAGCATTTCAAGTGGAGGTTTTCATTAGGGTAGTGCTACCTTAAACACACACTTTACAATTATTTTTTTCTCTTTTTTAATCTATTTTCTTTAACCAATGGACTATACAAACAGTAGGGTCAGTCCCAGTATACAGGACAATTATTCAATAAAATGTTTATCCTTTTGACATCATAATTGGTAAAAAAATATCAAAATGTAAAGAAAAAATAACAGAGACCGGGTTCAAACTGTGGTCGCCAAAATTGCAGTCCAGTGTCAGGGCTTTTTCTATAGTACCCACGGGTCCGACTATCGGACCCATTCCCAAAGCAAAATATAAGATATTTTTCCCAATCTTCAGAAAAAAATCCCAATCCAAAAAAAAAAAAAAAAAAATTTTTTTTTTTTTTTTAGAAATTCTTTTTACCTGTACTGGTTCATTTTCAACATCCTAATAAATTATGTGATTGTAAGTTTTTTTGGTAATTGAACTGAGAAATCATTGATTTTCATTACATTCAGACATATGAACTATTATATGTCATGATTTATTTCAATAGATATTTACACTCCAAGGATTGATATTTCAGCCATTGTGGGTCTTTTAAAGGGAAAATAAACTAATATTAAATCATTTCCTTATTCACAGGAGACTAGACAGCTTTTTCTTTTCACTGTAAAATTTCCCAATTTCCGCATTTTCACGACGCAAAATTTCCCAAAATGTCTAGGGTCTTTTTCCCAAAATGGGTAGAAAAAGCCCTGAGTGTTGTATCCACTGCTATGAAAGTTTACATTTGTTTATTTGATTTAATATATACCTAGCTTGGTAACATTAAGTGATAACATCGACTAGCCAATCACACATAAAAATTAATTATACTAGGTATACCCACCTAGTAATCTTTTTTAATCGAAAAAAAATGTGAAAAATCAATTAATTGTAAACTATGTGGTACTTCAGTTAGTTAGTTTCAATGCATTGTACACATTGATACCAAATTCATGTCAGTTTTCGACAATTTTCTCTTCTTTCGCTATTTCATCATACGGTGTATAGCCCCTGAATAAAGTTTCACTCTGTTTCATTGAGTATATTTCTTAAAAATCCTTTCTTTGTTCTAATCTGCTAAAAGGTCAAAAAGGTCACAGTCATGTGAGCATCTTTGAGGCCTCTCAGTTATTATAACCAATGCACCAGTCAATTGTAACGGTTACTAGCCACGCACACCCCCCGGTCTGGGGGTATACTGGGAATAGTCGGGAAATGGGCCGTGTTTTTACTTTCTATGTGGCCACGCAGGGCCGGGTGACCGCAGTGGTTTTGTCTTTGAGCCAAATTTAGCTGAGATTGGGCCTTATATAGAGTCTCTGGTGTGCAGGGGCATTTGGCCGGGGTTTTACCATCAGTTCGTTCCCGCAGGGGAGGGGATTAGACACAGGGTTGGCTGGACCGAAAGTCAAAGTCCCCGCTATTCCCTGGACCTGGGGGCGCCAGGGTTACAATTGACTGGTGCACAACATATAAGATATTTATAAAATAAATAAAAGTACAGTTAATCAATAAATTTTAATGTGGTAAATTAACAAAGAATTAGATAGATGCTTTATGCAAAATCTCACAAAGATGTAAAAAAATACAAAGGAGTTCAGGTTTGCTAGTTTGTAAAAATATTTCATGGAATCATGGTAAATTGTTATATTATATGTCCAATGACAGCCCATATATTTTCTAACTACTTGAACCTTTCTTGTTATAATTCTTATTATGCCCCCTTTTGAAAAAAGTGGGGTATATTGTTTTGCACATGTCGGTCGGTCGGTCGGTCGGTCGGTCGGTCGGTCGGTCGGTCTGTCTGTCGGTCGGTCGGAATACCAAATGGTTTCCGATCAATAACTTGAGAACGCTTTGACCGAGGGACCTCATACTTGGTATGTGTATTGGTCATCACCAGCAGATGAACCCTATTGATTTTGAGGTCAGTGGGTCAAAGGTCAAGGTCAGTGTGACCTTTACATGAAAAACGGTTTCCGATCAATAACTTGAGAACGCTTTGACCCAGGAACCTCATACTTGGTAGGTGTATTGGTCATGACCAGCAGATGAACCCTATTGATTTTGAGGTCAGTGGGTCAAAGGTCAAGGTCAGTGTGACCTTAACATGAAAACGGTTTCCGATCAATAACTTGAGAACGCTTTGACCCAGGGACCTCATACTAGGTAGGCTTATTGGTCATGACCAGCAGATGAACCCTATTGATTTTGAGGTCAGTGGGTCAAAGGTCAAGGTCAGTGTGACCTTTACATGAAAAACGGTTTCCGATCAATAACTTGAGAACGCTTTGACCCAGGAACCTCATACTTGGTAGGTGTATTGGTCATGACCAGCAGATGAACCCTATTGATTTTGAGGTCAGTGGGTCAAAGGTCAAGGTCAGTGTGACCTTAACATGAAAAACGGTTTCCGATCAATAACTTGAGAACGCTTTGACCCAGAGACCTCATACTAGGTAGGCTTATTGGTCATGACCAGCAGATGAACCCTATTGATTTTGAGGTCAGTGGGTCAAAGGTCAAGGTCAGTGTGACTGTAAGCTGAAAAAAGGTTTTCTGATTGTCCATATTTTATTTAAGTGTCCAAATCCTACTAACAATTTGGCTCCCAAGGGGGCATAAATGTTTCACTAACATCTCTTGTTATTTTTTGTTTTAGTTGATGTGTGATGCTGATAATACCGAGACAGCTAGAGTGACAGAGTTTGATGAATAAACTTAAATTAAAAAAACAGTGAGTACAATAATCTATTTTAACATGTCTTGTGTGTAAAGTGTGATTCCGAAGCAGTAAATATATATATATATGTATCTTTAAGTTTTGAATCACAAATTTAGATCAAAGATCTATTATCACACAAAACTTAAAGGATATATATGAAAAGTCATGTGAATTGTGCAAGTCATATAATATAAAATTTATTTTGATCAAGTCAAGCCATGCCATGTAAAAAAAAACTGACATCATATCAAAGATTGTATGAATCATTCTCAGAGCTATTGAAAATATTTAATTGGTTGTAAGCGGACCATGCACGGTAATTTTGAGTAACCCCACCAGCCAATACAATATGGCTAAAAAGGCTTTGATAATATTTTTTATCTAATGTTTATCTTTCCTAAAATATTTATATTTATAAATCTATTTACCAGTATAAATCTGTATTTATTTATTTATTAATGCATTTATTTGCTCACTAATATATACAATACACTTATCGTTGTATATTGTCTAGCTAATACATGTATACAAATATGCATAATATGCATAATTATGGGGGGGGGGGTCATAATTACCTATGGTGTACTGTCTTGTTCTTACGAAGATATGATTTTGACTAAAATCCTTACTGAAAAGGCAGTGCAGACTGGCCTGTTTAAATAATTAATTAAATCTTAATGGGTTTAAATGTATTTTATTTTATTTTTAAAGATATTTTAGAGTTTAAAAGGAAGAGAGTCTGTTTTAAAGACTAAATAATTATATAGTCAGGATAAAAAATAATTATTTTTCAAAATCAAGTTCAAATAATTTTCCATTATTTGGCAAATGGAAAAAAGCTAAATATATATTAAGAATGTTTTACTCGATAGAAAGTAGGCCCAGTATCTTTTGCATTGCAACACTAAGAAAGTAAATATTTATTTTTTGTCTTTTACCAATTCCATCAAAGTCTGTGAGTGGCTCATGATGCTTAGGCCTGCCAATTTAATGGTTTTCGAAATCATAAATTGAGACAACTTATAACTTTTGTATAAAATCTTCAAAGCTTTCAATAACTTAACATGTCATCCACCTTATTGTCTCAATTTAAAAATAGTTTTCACTCAACAACTTACTTATTAATCAGGATAATAATTTGATAATGACTATCACTATCATTCTGTAAGATAATGTACTGGTACATAAATTTAATCCCCAATATATCAGATGAGTGTGATAGTATATATGGGTCTTTCTGAGCTATTGGGTAATATTTTTTTGACAACACCTGAATAAATAGAATTGAGTATATCCTGTAATGCATGGGTTCTAGTTATGGCAGATTTATTCACCATTTATAAATGGTACGTTAGAAGATAGTTCAGAATGCATAATATATACAAATTAAGTTTTTTTATGAGCTACATTGAAAGTTACGGACGTTACTCAACATGCTTTGACATTGGTTTGACATAAAAATAAAGTGCTAAATTGGAGATGAATGTTAATTTACAACAAGTTAGATGCACAGTGTACATGCCCATAGTGATCATTTCTCAAACATTGTAATGTAAAAAAGAATAAAACATTAAATTGTAAGTGTTACGGACGTTACCCATATGCTCTTAATAGTTGTAGCCTGGAATTATACGTAGGAAACAATAGAGTCATTGGACTGTTACACGAATTTCAATAGCTCGAAATTCGCCTTTTATTTGTACCAGCATGGGAAAACCCTGTTATGTTAATACATATAGCCCGGAAGTAACAAATAAAAGGTGAATTTCGAGCTATTGAAATTCATGTAACAGTCCAATGACTCTATTGTTTCCGAAGTAATGTGTGTATATTACAACGGTTTAATTTTGTTTGTACCGGAGGATTAGGTCGGAAAAACTAGAATAGCTATAATTCCGGGCTACAACTATTCCGGGCTATATGTATTAATATATATATATATATATATATATATATATATATATATATATATATATATATATATATATATATATATATATATATATATATATATATATATATATAAATGCACGAAATCAATGTGGGATTTTCATTAAGTTTTGGTTAAACCATCTTTGTAACAAATTACAGTTACTTCCAAATTACATCTTATTCTACATAATACAAACTGGAGGACAGTTCTTTTTATTTGGTAATGTTAAGAGACTTGAAGACAAAAAAAAATGTTTAAATTCAGAAAACCTTACACAAAGTAGAAACCTTCTATTAATGTCATTATCTTGAAAAAATGAACATGCCTTTTAGCAATTGTATCAATCTGTGAAAATCTACATTTTGCCTTCGACATGTTATACAATTTAAGGATATTTACATGGAAATTAAGTTCAATTCTAAATTGACAGTCATGTATTTCTTCCAAAATTTTCATAGTATAAGGAACATGAATTTTTTATGAATTTAAGTGCATAACTGCAGATAATGATCATTATCTTAAATCAATTACAAGCCAATTCATAGTCATGCATATAGCCGCCTTTTCAAAATATGATAGTGATTGTCTCAAATGACCAGTCTTTCTCTGTGGGGGGTGGGGGCTGTCAGTCATAAGGAAACCTTTAAAAGGCATATTCATTCAGCCAATCAGATGTCAGGTTCAGTGAAAGGGGCGATGCCAGGTCAAGTAAAAGGGGTGGAGCTAAAATAAATACTGACATTCAATGAAGATAGATCCCCCTTTGGCCTCACAAATATGTTTCAGTCACACTAGGGGGTGTGACAGGGTCAAGCCATAATGGAGCCATAGGCAAGCAGACTTTTATTAACCCAACAACAACAACAACAGGTGTAATTCTTACCAACTGAGGAAAAAACTTTAGAGGTTTTATTATTGCTCATTTTTTTATACAAATTAAATATCTAACAATGACAAATATAAAATATGATCATTCAAGCATAATATTGACACCAAACATGACACATCTTGCAAATGGTCTTGAATAAAATTCCTACACTTTTTATAATGATAATACATGGGACCAATATCAAAACCATTATCCTGTTAAATAGGACAATGGATTTGATATTGGTAATTCGCAGACAATACAATGTAATTAAGTAAAAAAATACACAGTATGCACATGCACACTGGCTTCAAACAAAAATTGTTGCTTAGGCCAAAAAAAAGTATTCATAGTTTCCAGTTAAATATCAAAAAAGGTAGGCATACGGTAACTGTTGTTTTTTTTAGGACCATGTTTCTTTGGCAAACTGACCTATATCAGGGAATTATTAAGGTCTTTACTAAAAAAGCACATATTGATCAAAACACCAAAAACAAAAAAGGATCAGAAGGATAAAAATAGGGTCAGTTGGGCGGAAACAAAGATTTTTGAATCCTTATTTTGTCAATGATGTCATGTCAGTGATCAAAATGATAACACAATTTAAGCCCTGCATTTTGGAATGTGGGGCTAAATTCTTGGTTGTGTTATAGTAGGGCCAAAAATAAAATGATTTGGTTAGGGTTACATCCTTTTTAAAAACAGAAAGAGTAAAAAGTATAAAGGATTACATTTTTAAAATACATAATATATATGCGTTTTCACTTTAAAATACATGCATTGTTACAGTCTTGTTTTCAGTAAGTAACTTTTCTTTAAATGCATTCTTTGGAAAGTAATTTAAGGTTTATTATTCAAAATATATGTTAGTCAGCTTGTGTATGTATTGATTTCCAACTTTTTTATTTTTTGTTTAAACTTTATGTATTAGAATTTCTTTGTGTAAATACCTGCTTATGTGATAAAAGACTGCTGACTAAAGATTAGATTTCAGATTTTGATATTTCCATTCCAAATTTAATGTTTTACAGCTTAAACTGCTACTAACAGTTTAAGAAAAATGCATAAAACATCAATTTTGGATGGAAGTATGAAAAGCTGCAATCTGATATTTTGTCAGCAGTCTTTTATCGCTGGTTTGCAGATATTTACGCAAAAATTCGCTTGTTCGAAGACAATTTTTTTTTAAAAAGTTGTCAAAACGTTCAATCTGTGAGGTTGCAGCTTTAATATAAGACTAATGTAAATATTAAAAACAAATGAGGCCCCTTTAATATTAACATGTCAATATCAAAAAGAAGATGAAAACTATGAGAAAGTGTTTTTATAATTAAAAATAAATTGCTTAAAGCAAATATCTGAAATTAATAATTGTCATGCAAAGCAGCCTGTAATGAATATGAATATTAGATTTTGGCCTTGAACACCTTTTTAAGAAGAGTGTTTTGAAGTAAGGATTATCATAATGCTGAACTTAATATTGTACTGTAGCTTTGTAGCAAATCCTTATGATTAAAGTCACTGTGTCTTCCTTATGCTGTGATAAAGATCTCCATAGTAACATTTCTAAACCTAATAAATTAAGTGAAAAAGGGTGTTTATTGGGGGTAATAAAACACATCTTGATAATGGCCAATTAGTTTTAATCTTTCAAGTGTTGTTAGGATGGGAGGGGGGTCTTAACTGTTTGAACTGCCAATATTTTCCTGGTTATTTTGTCCACCATGTCAAAATGATCTGGGTTGTTTTGTCAACCCTGTCTAAATGGGTTGGACGTGTTTTGTCCCCTTAGTCAAAAATGACATGGGATGTTTTGTCCTACATTTTTATAAAGGAGTTCAGAATAAATAACACATTAGTTTTCGTGCTTATGTAAAATAAATGCAAATGACTTTCATTATAAGTTTAAAAAATACTCTTAACGCTGCATTCTCACAGATTTACCATTTTTACAACTTTTTTATTTTTGTCTTGGAAAGAGCAAATTTTTGCGTAAATATCTGCAACCCATTGATGTAAGATTGTTGATAAAAAAACAGATCTTAGTTTTCATATTTTCGAAAATGTTAGAGCTTAAAACCTTACTAACGGTTTAAGAAAAATGCATAAAACATCAATTTATGAACTTAAATATAAAAATCCGCAATCTAATTTTTTGTCAGCAGTCTTATTAACTGGTTTCCATGGATTGTAGCAAAAATTGGCTTGTTCCAAGACAAAAATTAAAAAGTTGTCGAAATGTTTAATCTGTGATAGTGCAGCTTTAATTATGGTAGCTTTTCAGTCATTTGCCTATATATGTCTATTTGATTCAGTAAATACTTCATAATATTAAAGCTAGGCTTATTAGGATATGCTTATTTTTCATTGGGTTCTATTTTTAGCACATAACAGCTTCATTACAAGAATATATTAATTATTATTAAAGCTGCATGCACTCTCACAAATTTACCGTTTTTACAACTTTTTTATTTTTTTTGTCTTGGAAAGAGCAAATTTTTGGGTTTAATAGTATCTGTAAACCAATGATAAAAGACTGCTGACATAGATCATATCGCAGATTTGCATATTTTCGTTTGAAAGCCAATGTTTTGTGGGTTAAACTATTACTAACAGTTAAAGAAAAATGCATGATCTAATTTTTTGTCAGCAGTTTTATATCACTGGTTTTCATGGATTCTTGAAAAAAAAAATACTTCCCTGTTGGCCAATTGAGAACAAAATCAAGAGGTTTTGGGTTTTGCTGTTTATATGTTCTGGAATTTTTCAAAAGCATTTATTTATAGGACTTATGAATTTTATGTACAGCATTCTGTATATTGTCAAGTGTCCTTTTTTTAAATTATATACAACATGTATAAATTTAATGTTTCAGGAAATAACCACCATCTCTCTCAGAGGTCATCTTTCTCATTATTGTGGGGAAACCTCAAAGGGCATCAGGAAAACCTTCATCAACCTCTTTGTGCCCAGTGGCTTGTGCAACAGTGTTTCAGAAGTATAAATACCTTTTTAATTTGTGTATATCATTTGTATAATGACTTGTTTTTATATATTAAATATATATATATGATTTATTATATATATATAGATGGTTAATCTTATGACTTCCTGATAGTATTTAAGTTGTGAAATATTAAATAATCTAATCATAAAAAATGCTTGGAAATGACAATAAAAAAAGATATTTGTCGAATAGGAAGTTTCACCTGTCCTGTTTATATTACAAATCATTTTAAATCAGACAGAAAATTCAATATACTTGTTGTATCTCACTGTTTATTTGTCTTCACATTTTGTATTGTCACATCAAGCCTGTTTGAACATCCTAGAGAAGATAAGTGTATAGAAGTGGATATGATATAATAAATATGCATATAAATGTGCTTGGGATTATTTTCAGATTATCATTAAAATGGGGATAATGGATGACTGGCCACACATATGGGGCTATGGACAAGCTTCAGAGCAGGCTGCCAGGTGGTGGTGTTAGTAGTTTATACTCCGGGTCCCGGCGTGAGCACATTGAAGGGTCCCAGAGTGACAGTTCAACCACCGCACACCTATCCTGGGCATAACCAGTACTAGGTGCCTTCACCTCTGCAAGGAACTGACAGCTTCTGTACATGCCAGGTGCAGTGGTACAGTGCGAATGGTCGTAGAAAGGATTTCATAACCAATCACAACAGAGGTGACCTGGTCCGCCCGGGAATCGAACCCGGGATGTCCAATTCAGAGTCCAACGCTCTACCGATTGAGCTGACCGGGCGGACATATTAGCTACATTAGATGACAAGCCATCTATGCTGGACATTCTTCACAATAAAATGTGATGTCACAGGAGCTGTCTATCTCAACAGCTCACACTGTCCGTATTTGACTAAAGGAATGAATGAAGTCACTGCAGAAGTTAGATTGAGGAATGTCCATGTCACTACCCATCATTTGGAAGGAGTTGGATAAAAAAAGTGTGGCCTATGTATTGAAACAGGTCCGATTTCCAGTTACGGAAGTCTTGATTTGTCTGATTACATTTTTGACCAACATGATAGTCTAAAAGAACACTTACTGGTAACTGGTAAAATCATGGCCCAGTTGTTCCAAGAGGCAGGCGAGTGGGAAGTTACTAGACTCCATTTCTTTATGGGTTGATCTGAGGTTCCAGTTCAGTTAAAGTACTGATAGAACACCAAGTGTTTGCCATAATACAGCAACATTTGATTTGTAACTATGTATTTGTTTGAATTGTTGAAACAGTACTGTTTACTAAATAATGTGTATGTATATGAAGAATAATATTATAAATAATTTGTAAGAACCTGATATTAAGTAAAATGTCGATAAGTCTAAATATGTATCTGCGAATCATTTTTGTATATCTGTAAAGATTACATTGCCTATATTCCTCAATTTATATTTTTCTTTTAGCCAGTCAATAACTTTTCTTAAGTTCTATCTTCAAAATTGTCGGGATAGGGATTATAGCCCTTAATTAACCCAAATATGTAACATTCAATGCAAAATTTCTAATTGGCTGCATTTAGGCAGTTCAGATGCAGGAACAACCATCACTTGGGTCCTTAATAATAGCTTTCCATCTGACATTGAAGATCCAATAAAAGGAATTTGTCATGTGACTGTTTATTAACTCTCAATTTATTGAAAGTGAAATTACTTACATGATTTGTAAGAACTAAATTATAATGATATCAAATGATTGTTTAAATTAAATAAAATAGATGATTACATACATGAACTATTTTTATTTCTTGTTTGTCAATATGAAGAGTAATGCAATGGCTTTTGAATTTCATAAAAAAGGATGGAAAAATGTATGTTTATTGTTTAAGCAATTAATTAAGTAATAAAAGTTTTTTTTTTTCTTTTTTTCAAATTATGCTATCTTATAATACAGATCGTTATTTGTTTAATTTTGGTACAAATGAAGTATATAAGGTATGTCTAATGTTACAAATAGCAAAAATTCAAATGCAAATCATGGTGACTTGACTAAATGTGAATGCTAATTGAATCAAAATAGTTAATAAATAATAATGTTCATTTGAAACAATTGAGAGTATAAGTTTGGTTTGTGTATGCCATATATTCCCGGGGGGGGGGAATGAAAAAAATGAAAAGTATATTACTATGCGCAGTGCTATAATAATTAATAAGTAAATGTTTTAAGCTCACTTGTCACATAGTGACAAGGTGAGCTTTTGTGATCACAATTTGTCCGGCGTCCGTCTGTCGTCCGTCCGTCCGTAAACTTTTACTTTAAACGACATCTCCTCATAAACCGCTTAGCCAATTTCTTCCAAACTTTACAGGAATGTTCCTTGGGTGGTCCCCTTTGAAAATTGTTCAAAGAATTGAATTCCATGCAGAACTCTGGTTGCCATGGCAACGGAAAGGAAAAACTTTTACAAATCTTATTTTTCAAAACCACAAGGCCTAGAGCCTTAATATTTGGTATATAGCATCATCTAGTGGTCCTCTACCAAAATTGTTAAAACTATCCCCCTGGGGTCAAAAATGGCCCTGCCCCGGGGGTCACTTGTTTTACATAGACTTATATAGGGAAAATCTTCTTCTCAAAAACCACAAGGCCTAGAACCTTGAAAATTGGTATGTGTCATCATGTAGTGGTCCTCTACAAAATTTGTTCATATTATTCTCCTGGGGTCAAAAATGGCCCCGCCCCAGGGGTCACTAGTTTCATTACATAGTGTTATATAGTAAATCTTTAAAAATCTTCTCCGAAACTGTAAGGCCCAGGGCTTAGATATTTGGTATACAGCATCATCTAGTGGACCTCTACCAGATTTATTCAAATTATTGCCACAGGGTCAAAATTGACCCCGCCTAGGGGGTCCTTGTTTTTACGTAGTGTTATATAGTAAATCTTTAAAAATATTCTTCTCCAGAACCGTAAGGCCAGGAGATTAGATATTTGGTATACAACATCATCTTGTGGACCTCTATCAAAGTTGTTCAAATTATTGCCACAGGGTCAAAATTGGCCCCGCCCTGAAAGTTATTTGTTTTTATATAGTCTTATATAATAAAACTTTAAAAATCCTCTTCTCCAAAATATAAGACCTAGAGCTTTCATATTTGGTATATAGTGTTACCTAGTGGACCTACACCAAAGGTATTCAAATTATTGTCCCGGGGTCAAATTGGCCTTGCTCAGGGGTCATTTGTTTTTACATTGTCTTGTCACTGAACATCTTTTCCTCTGAAAGTAAAGGTCAGAATGACTCCATACTTGAAATGTAGCATCCTTACATGGTCCTTTCTCAACTTTGTTCAAATGGTTTTGTTTGGCCCCTTTTAGGGGTCACCAGAGCAAAAAATAGAAAAACCTTTAAACAACTTGATCTTATTAACTGCTTGATGGATCTTCAAGTCTGAAGCATCCTAGCATGGGCCTCTGTCAGGTCTTTTCAAATAATTTTGTTTGGCCCCTTTTAAGGGCCACCAGAGCTAAAATTAGTAAAAAAACTTAACATTTTCTTCGCATGAACCCCTTGATAGATCTTCAGCAAATTTGGTTTGAAGTGTCCTTGCATGGACCTCTCTTAAATTTGTTCACATAATTTTGTTTGGCCCGGTTGCCATGGCAACCTAAAGGAAAATGTCAACAATTGGTTATAATCATCTTCTTCTCCTAAACCGCTTTGACAATTTTGATGAAACTTCATAGGAATGATCCTTGGTTGGTGCTTTTTCAAAATTGTTCAAAGAAATTAATTCCATTTAGAACTCTGGTTGACATGGCAACCTAAAGGAAAAGTGTCAACAATTGGTTACAATCATCTTCTCCTAAACCGCTTGGACAATTTTGATGAAACTTCATAGGAATGATCCTTGGTTGGTGCTTTTTCAAAATTGTTAAAAAAAATTAATTCCTTGCAGAACTCTGGTTGCCATGGCAACCTGAAGGAAATTATAGGCTGTCGTGTCCGCGCTGTGACTTTCTCTTATATGGACAGATTTTAAAATGAAAATGCCATATGTTTTCAACATACCAAGACAATGTGTCGTGTGCAAGACCCATGTCCCTACCTCTAAGGTGAAAGATACACTAAGTGTTTATTCACAATGGAATGCTGAATATGAGGACATAAAGAGTGTTGGCTGTCATTTAGTATGATTGTTTTTTTTTTGCTCAGAGGCAATTTAATATAACTTGCAATATGTATTTGACACATACAGGCAAGATAAACTTTTTATACGCCCGAAGGGTCGTATTATGTTATGGCCTCCATCGTCTGTCCGTCTGTCTGTCCGTCTGTCCGTCCGTTAGCAATTCCGTGTCCGGGCCATAACTTGGTAACTAATAAAGCAATTTTCAAATAACTTTATACAAATCATCACTACATTAAAAGGATGTGTCGCGCGCAATTTCCAGGTCCATACCTTAAAGACTAGAATCACCATGGGGGTGCGTTAGCAATTCCGTGTCCGGGCCACAACTTTGTCACTAATAAAGTCATTTTCAAATAACTTTATACAAAGCATCATTACATTAAAAGGATGTGTCGCGCGTAATTTCCAGGTCCATACCTCAAACACTAGAATCACCATGGGGGGGGGGGCGTTAGCAATTCTGTGTCCGGCCACATCTTTGTTACTAATAAAGTGATTTTCAAATAACTTTATACAAATCATCACTACATTAAAAGGATGTGTCACATGCAATTTCCAGGTCCATACCTTAAAGTCTAGAATCACCATGGGGGGACGTTAGCAATTCCATGTCCAGGCCATAACTCAAAGACTAGAATCACCAATGGGGGGCGTTAGCAATTCTGTGTCCTGGCCACATCTTTGTTACTCGTCCGTTAGCAATGGGGGGGACGTTAGCAATTCCATGTCCAGGCCATAAATCAAAGACTAGAATCACCCATGGGGGGCGTTAGCAATTCTGTGTCCTGGCCACATCTTTGTTACTCGTCTGTGAGCAATTCCGTGTCCAAAAGGATGTGTCACGCGCAATTACCAGGTCCATACCTCAAAGACTAGAATCACCATGGGGGGGCGTTAGCAATTCTGTTTCCGGGCCACATCTTTGTTACTCGTCCGTTAGCAATTCCGTGTCCGGGCCATAACTTGGTAACTATTAAAGCGATTTTCAAATAGCTTTATACAAATCATCACTACATTAAAAGGATGTGTCGCACGCAATTTCCAGGTCCATACCTCAAAGACTAGAATCACCATGGGGGGGCGTTAGCAATTCTGTGTCTGGGCCATATCTTTGTTACTAATAAAGTGATTTTCAAATAACTTTATACAAATCATCACTACATTAAAAGGATGTCACATGCAATTTCCAGGTCCATACCTCAAAGTCTAGAATCACCATGGGGGGGACGTTAGCAATTCCATGTCCAGGCCATAACTCAAAGACTAGAATCACCATGGGGGTGCGTTAGGAATTCTGTGTCCGGGCCACATCTTTGTAACTCGTCCGTTAGCAATTCCGTGTCCGGGCCATAACTTGGTAACTAATAAAGCGATTTTCAAATAACTTTATACAAATCATCACTACATTAAAAGGATGTGTTGCGCGCAATTTCCAGGTCCATACCTCAAAGACTAGAATCACCATGGGGTGGCATAAGCAATTCTGTGTCCGGGCCACATCTTTGTTACTCGTCCGTTAGCAATTCCGTGTCCGGGCCATAACTTGGTAACTAATAAAGCGATTTTCAAATAACTTTATACAAATCATCACTACATTAAAAGGACCTCAAGCCGAATCTTCTTCGGGCGTATAATGCTCCGTTTCGCGGTGCTCTTGTTATGTACTTGTTCATAGATCAATGTCACATTGGGGGGCATTTGTCACATACTTTGACAGCTCTTGTTCAATATTCTTTGAGAAACAAGCTATATTAATAACAAAGGTTAAACTCTTTTACTCAGGGCCATGATGGCCCTCTTGTTTTATGTATTATTTATTTATCATATGCATTGACAATTGATTATAATTTCATAATATATTATTTATTCTTTTATTGTATGTATTCTAGATCATTAAATAAATATAAGTAAATATGCATTCAAATTTCTGTATTTAGTCTTAAATAATAAATGTTGATATTGTTAAGACCAAAATCCGCTGGACTTTAGACCAATATTCCCTGGAATTCAGACTAAAATCCACTGCAAAGCCTCTCAAAAGTATGGCATGCATGTATTTGTGTCTGTCTTTTACCTTAAAGGTTGTACCCACCAGGAATACTTTTTGTATCCTCTCAAAATTCAGACTAGGAAACTGACTTGAGGTTGAATATATAAGATTATGTTTTTCATCATCTTCAGACAAATAGAAAATAGCTATCAGCTAAAATCTTATTCAACAATAAATGTTTTAGAATGCTAAATATTAGCAGTACACAGGGTATAAATCTTGTGAAACACATAGCAATAACGTGCTAAATAATGCACGTGAATCTAGGTAACTTGTAGTAGTAGAAGTCAAGTATCATCTTGGTTTATTACAGCAGAACCAGTGATTACGAACTCCGTAATCACAGCCCCAGAAACAGAAGCGTTTTTATTAAATCTCCCAGGTTGCGGAAACATGGCACATCGCAGGTGCGGATCCAGGAATTGATGTTAGAGGGGTAGTAACTTAGGGGCGCAACTTTTGACATGTGCTCCTCCCTCAGAACCGAAAGTATATGGCATAAACTGTTTTACGGGAATTTGGGGTTACTCCCTCATGTATGTAGTCGGAAATGGTGCATTATGAGCTTATTTTATTACCTTTGTTTCTCCGATATTGATGAAAACAGTAAACTTCGATTATTTTAGAGGTGGCGCACGCCGGGCGCTTTAACCGCTAGCGCTTCGACCAAATTCCCTGAGCTACACAGTCGGTCCAAGGCCAATTCCCCGCTATTTTGGCGCGAACACAAAACCACCGACTGTCCCCCCGGACCTGGGGTGGGGGGGGATGCTTACCATTGACTGGTGCATTACTTTAGCGACAGCGATAGGTTTTCATATTACTTTTTCCCTGTTTGAATGTAATATCTTAATTGTCTGTTAATATGTTCACTGATAAAACTTTTGCGGCCTGGCACATTGCATCTCATTAGTCATGGCAGTATTCTTCAAGTTCAGGCTTCTTTTTTTCAAAATTCAAAATGTTTATTTTTTAAACCATTCATTGATTTATCAACACCATATTCACACATTCTCATTTACAAGAGGTTTGATAGTGATAAATCAAATGTGTAACGCATGGCACCATCACTCTGGTGAACGAGAATAATTTCATATGCACAATGTACATGAAATAATGACAGTATGGCGAGTCGTTCCTTCACTATTTTTACCCATAAATACCATAAATTAAGCCTTTTCATACAATAGATCTCCATCACCTCTCCGACTCCTTTATAATTTGTGTAAATATATGAACATAATCATGTGGTCTTTAACAAAGATAGAAGTGTAAAAAAGTTTATATCTTCGACTTCAAAGAACTTCATTAATGCTAATTCTTGACCAAATTTTAGTTGCCTTTAACCTTGAAAATAATCGGTTATATGGCAAGATGTTTGTAATCAAGCTTAACGACAGCGTTTTTGTGACATTGATGAAAGATGGATTTATTTTGTTTGTCTTTTTTTCAATCGGATAAAAAATTGTACTAGTATCTGATACAGGGTTAATGAAGCAATACGATGGTTAGACGTCATGCTAACCATTGTATAGTATAGCAGCGATGAGGAATATGGATAAGTCGACAGTTGACAGGTAAGGACATTGTAAGAAGTGTCATTTTGCTAATTTTTGCTTTAAATATGGCAATATTTTTCTTTATTCCCATTTCCTACATGTTCCCATTACAAAATCTTACCTGTCCTTCCAATTGGAAATTTCCCATTTTAAAACTGAACTTTATTCTCCAATTGGAATGTTCCCATTAACCAAATATTCCAATTGGAATTTTCCAATGTTCATACTTTCCCACTTTGAATGTGGGAATCCTCCAATTGGAAAGATTCACTCATGGGAAGGATTCGCAAACAAATGCCTTAAATGAATCTATCGGTTCTTCATTTTTAATGAATATATTATTTTTCATGTAGTGAGTGTAAAATATTCTTAATTAAACAGTCAATTTCAATTTTAAAAATTATGTTCCAAATTCTCCCACAATTTTAATAGAGCCAGTTTTCCAATTGGAAAAGCTTGAAAAAGCCATTTTCCAATGGGAAGGCCATTTTCCAATGGGACTCCCATTGGAAAAGTTGACTTTAAATGCCAAAAAAACATATTTCTAAATTAAATTTCAGGAAACAAAAAATATCTCTTATTAGTATTACCTAACACATTTTAAAAATACAAAAATAAAAAACATTGGGTGAAAAATAAAAAAAATAAGTTTGCAAAAATTCCGGATTTGCAAACTTAATCCGGATGCTGTTTATATCTATTGAAATTTGTACACATAGTTTTCAATGTTAGACGCACGCGTGTTTAATATCCAATGACATTTGTACACATAGTTATCACCATTCGACGCACACGTTTCTTCTTTATCTAATAATATTTGTACTATTAGTTTTTACTATTAGATGAACACGTTTTCTCTGTATCCAATGACATTTGTACACATACTTTTCACCATTCGACGCACACTTTTCTTTTAGATCAAATGACATTTGTACACAAAGTCTTCACTGTAAGATGCACACGTTTCTTCTATATCTTATGAAATATTCATACACATTTTTTCTCTGTTAGACGCACAAGTTGCTTCTATATCTAATAGCATGTGCACACCGTGTTTACTCAACTACAAAGGTTGCACGAGGTTTTGAACTTTATTTGCATTACGCCGTGTCCATCGATAAAACGAGATTTTGATCTTATTATAGATCTAATTATAAGGGTGAAAAGCAACTAATCACTGTTACTGTTCGAATTCCCTTTAACATCATTGGTCGTTAAACGAATTAGTCAAAACTAAGATGTCAGCAATTCACTTTCAACTGTGCCATGCAAAACACATACGTATTATTCCGCCCATTGCGGCAGAAATGCCGGACATGTGTCGATGGAATTCGAATGATATTGTTTAAAGGCACGTAGTAGCCTTCACAACCTGCTATTTGTGTTACAATATATAGTAGTGTTCTCATCTCTAACCTATTACGCTCGAACACGAGTGTACACATCCCATAAAATTTTAAATGAGTTAAATTAATCTTTTTCACAGGTCTGGATCTTTTCCTCTCAATGACAAGCCGGGCTAACATGACCTTACGAGTTTACCAAACGGAACTACTGGATTCGACGAGTACTCGGGTTTTTATATTTCTCCACCAGAACATTACATGTTTAACGTTGAAAGCAGGATCAACTCAAGAGAAAGTATGTTATTGGTGATGTTTGCCATGAGTTGATACAATGTGTTGATAAAATACGCCTAAATAAGATCATGATGTGCCCATTTGCTGATTTCATAGAGGCATACTATACATCAGCTTTATCATTAATTTAAGAAAGTACAGATAAATGTATATACAACAAAATTATTTACCATTGCACAGTATATCAGTCTCAGAAGTCACAAGCAGTTTGTATAGCATTTGAATAAATGCTTCGGTATTTAATAACTATAATGGACTACCCTTTAAAGGTACAAAGTAAAGATAGATGCACCAACAAAATGTATAATTATAATGCATTATTATGTTTATCTCATTGGACTTAAATGATCAAAACAAATACAAAATAAACGATTTTTTCAATTATTATCTACGTGGGCACATTTAAAAAAAACGCAAAAATATCCCAAATATTCATTTAGACTGTTATTTGGTTTCATAAAAGTTCACTCACTTATATGTATGAAAATAGATAAGAAGTCAGTTAATAAATATGTCAAATTCTTTATTTTGTTAAAACTGAATAAACAAGCATACAATTGTTTTCTAGATTTGCTATGATACTGATATAAGATGGATAAATGGTATACTTAAAGTATCCTTATCTGCTACTGTGTATGATATGAAACACCAGGCGTTTTCAGCATATGACAGGGACGTGGATAACTGGCATGATAACTGTGCAGAAAGTTTTGGAAGTGGCTGGTGGTTCAATGCTTGCTTCCACACTAATCTGAGTTGTCCATACACTAGTGAATACTTTTATTATGGCTCCTTTACACTACATGAAAGACTGAAGACGTCTAAAATGATGTTTCGAGTGAGAAGTTCACATTAAACGTGATTGTTGCTCACTTACAAAATCTGTCCCTATCTGCTACTGAGTATGATACGAACCACCAGAACTTTTCAACATATGACAGGGACGTGGATAATTGGCCTTCAAAATGTGCAAAACGTTATTGAGGTGGCTGGTAGTTCAATTGCTGCTTGCACACAAACCTGAATGGTCCGTACACAACTACAAATTTTCGTTATGGCTCCCTTCGATATGGCAGACTGAAGACGTCTAAAATGATGTTTCGAATGAGAAACTCAGATTAAACGTGACTGTTGCAATTGTGAGCTCGTTCTAGAAACTTACAACATTTGACCTTTTTCTAGTGATATAATTAAACAATACTATTTATATTCAATTTGTGTGACTTGCTTATCAAGTTGTATCACACATATGTTGGTGTCTTTAACATTAGCGATAAGGGAGAGGTACTCTATTCTGAAATAACTCATAGCAAGTTCGTAAAAAACGTGCTTTAGAAAAAAATAGGGAAAAGTTTACATATATAAATTCATTTAATTAATAAAATAAAATTATTTTAATGTGTATCCAATATAAGATTGATGTCATCATCTACGCAGTTGCCCTGGTGAAAGTGTGAAGAATTCGAAGGACTCCAAGCGTACGTCAATTTCATTCATGTTCGTACGCGTACGTCAATTTCATTCATGTTCCTTTATATGTTTAAACAAAAAGGTTATTCTTTCTTTCCAGATTTGTTAACATAATACTTAACTTCCTTTCAGAAATTCCTTCTCACCTATTTTGTAAATAGGTCGACCTGACCGTAACCGGAATCAGTTTATCATAAGACGTCACAATAACGCGGGGGAAAATAGTCACTTCCTTATTGATACTCTAAATATCTTTTGAACGTTAAATGGAAACGCTAATGACATCATTTCATGCTACATACCATAAAGGAATACTTTTAACATGTTGTTTGAAGTTGTTCATGGACTGCTGACATAATACAAGCAAGAACTAGATGGACAATAGTATTTTCATAAATACTTGATAATTCACGATCCCAACATTGCGTTCTTCTGAAAATATTCACAATTACCGAAAGGCTTTTCATTAAAGGAATACAAGTTGAGTTGTGCAAATATTTCGTAATCGAGATTGGTGCAAATATATTCGAGACTCCATTAAGCATTCATGAAACATACACATGTCACCTTACTCGTGTGTAATTTGATTTCTTGTATTTAATGAAATTGTCCCTGCTTTTGTTCAGTTAATATCATTTCGTTTACATTGAACTAAAAAGTCATCTCCATTGCTTTCCACATCACAATGTTTCATGTATTGGTGAGTTAAAAGGTTTTTGTTTGCAATACTGTTGTACAATACATTTACAGTTTGATGTTCGTTTAATTCTACGGGATTCATCATGTATCAAAATTCAATCTCATGCATCATTCATATTTGAGATCATAACCTTCAATTTCCATATGCAAGAGATTCGCATTCCTATTATACAGAATCAAGCGATAACATTATCATACTTCAATCCATTCAACGATGTGTGTATACCTTCCCTTGGATAAAGTATCGTAACACAAATACAGCGTTACAATCAAATAAATTACTTAAAATAGTACAGCTTCACACGCGTATACTTTTTATCACTCAAGCACCATCAAACTTAAACACTCGATAACACACCGTAATTGATACACATTTTGAATTGATACAAATCCTATTAAAACTACCGGAAGAACCCCTGTTGTCAACCATTTTAACAAGGACCCTTTTTAAACGCGCATTGCCTTAAACTCACATAACGAGAGACACACAAATTGCAGAAAACCTAGACAGAGATCATATGTCTTAAAACTTGTTTTTTTATTATCCATTTCGCGGTTGAAATGAAAAAGTGTAGTCTTTTTAATGACACATCAACGTGCTAGTATAAAACCAAAATAGTGTATGGAATGGATATTGTTTAGGAGAAACCATTTCAGGTATTTCTAGGTTCTTTCGAATCCCTTACCAAAACAAATAAAGTAAGTATGTTACGTAACAGTATATAATTAGTTAGCAAGTAGGAACTAAACATCAGCAGTAATGATAAACTGAATAAAAGCAAGACATAGGTATTAAGCCTATACTACAGAGACACTCATGTAACGTCGTATTGGTTTGTTTTTATTGACTCAATTCAAATACATTCGTACATTCGTGTTAGTATTCATAAATCGCATGTGGGGAAAAATTATTATTAACAGTTAAGTCTTGGTGATTTCGTGTTTAAGCTTATTTGATGAGCCAATATTCATGAGAAAATGTGAAAGCAGATATCAAATCGTATTGACAACTTTTTTGTTGACCAATCTCACATTTATGTAACAGTAATCGAATATAAAATAGGCATTTACGTTTCTTCCTTTATTTTTATCTTTATATATACAGTAACAACAAATTAAGCAACTTCAATAGTAACGTATGCTATCATTTGTTGATCATTATGCATACAAAACAAATCGAGATCATCGCAGTAAAGTGCTTCACTATGCAAACATACTATGCCAAACTTATAGTTCTAAACGAAATGTAAGATAAACGTTCATGTTAATCTTTCATATTTTGGTTCTTATCCTTTTTACAACTATCAACCCCCTTTTTTGTAAGTATAAAGTATACCAAATGTTGCGACAAGTTACTTTCGCCCACCACTCATTAAATAACGCCTGGACGGTTTAATATTCGAGCCAAAATAACACGTGACTACACAAAAGGCGGAGCTAGTGCGCCAAATAAGTGCAAAAACCAAATGAGTTAAAGTTCATATTGGCTATCCACAAAAAGGATGCCAGCTCTCTCTGCCTGTGGCCTCGCTTTTATCGCTTCAATTATGTAGAACGATAAAATGAACTCATATAAAATAATGCTAAGGCATGAGTGTTTACACATATCAACATTATCTTTAGTCTTTTTGTTAAGTTATGCACAGGTTTGTTTTAGCCACACTCAAAGTGAAGCTGTGGTAGCATACGAAACGTGGAGACAAACCAATGCATAAGACGAGTTCCTTGGTGTATATATTTCTCTACTCACCGTTGACAGAAAGATCTATCCGAAAGAAATAGGTTAGTTATTGAAGCTGCTATCATTTTGAATAAGAATGATACAGTCATCCAATAATCAATAAAAGAGCTAGTTTAAAGAACACATCTTAAAACACGGGAAGTATTTACTTCATTTTAAAGTGTCATTTGTTCTTATTAACAGACAAACTCTTTCTAGTTTTCGCTTTATACTGATTTGCGCTCAAATGAATACCCCACGCCGAATTTTATTTGGATGAAAACCACCGGCCTTCAACGGGGATAAATAGAAAAACAGTGTCCTGCAAAAAGACAACTATGTCCAACAGTTTGGCTGTTTGAAAAACTGCAAAGTGCAAGACCAATTAACACTTATAACTTCTTTGTCAAATTTGTCAAAAGTTGTACGTTCAGCGAGAATTTTGGTTATAAAACACAAAAATAACACAACTGTCGTGAAAAGGCATCCTTATTTTAGCGTTGTGCGAAATTTCGTCTCTAGATTCCACTGCGATGGCCTAATATTAACACGATTTTCAGACCATATTTATTTTTTGGTGGTTACCAAAAAATCCGCTATGGCCTACTCGGAGTTATTCCGAGCAGTTCCGAAAGCCTACGAAAGTAAACGGAGCACAAGCACGTGACAGTTATGAATAATCAATGAGGTCAGCAAATCAAAACAAAGATGGACAGATGAAAATGAAAAGAGAAACAGAGGCAGACAGAGATTGCCAAAATCGATCAGAAAGCGACGGTAAATGAAAAATGTAGGAAAGATATTGACGTCGATGGTTTATTTAGGCATTGATTGAAAGAAAAGGATAGCATTCAAAGCTTCAAATGGAGTGGGAAAATGGAGGGCGTGGAAACGAAACATCACGATAGGTTTGTGTTTTATCTTTAACATTTTACCTGATGTTTGAAAAACATTGATAGTTTATTTATTAACAGTCAGTAGGGCTATCTTTCGACACACTTTCGGGCGGGTGCACATACCCCATTTCCTTGGAGAACGGATGTACTTATTCGCCAAAATGTTAGTGAAAGTTCCTATTCAAAATCCAAAATAATTTCGAAAACAAACAAGAGCTGTCAGAGGCAGCATGATCGACTTTTTTCATTGCTATAATGCACCAGTCAGTTGTAACCACGCCCCCCCCCCCAGGTCCGGGGGTATACTGGGGAAATGGGGCGTGCTTTTACCATCCAGGTGGCCCCGCAGTACCGCATAATGGGGTGGTTTTATGTTCGCAAAAATTTGTGGGGAATGGACCTTACCTAGGGTCCCTGGGGTGCTGGGATTTTACCAACTGGTCGTCCCGGCAGGGCCGGGATTTTACCCGGGGTAGGCTGGAACGAAAGTCAAAGTCCCTGCTATTCCCCGGACCTACGGGGCTGTGGTTACAAATGACTCGGGTACATAAGCATTAAGGATTTCAGCACTTGCAATATCAATATGCGGGGCACACCCCACACCTAACCCCATAACTTCCTTGTTTACTGCGTATTTCAATGGTACTGGTACACTAATAAGCAATCAGGCATACTTTTTTATTGTTTTGACATTTCTTATCTTTTCCCTGTACGCTTAAGTAATAAAAATGGTCAAAAGACTCGTTGAAAGTCATTCAGGTGGCATATTTTTATATAGGATTAAAAAGAAATAAATTGCCCAAAATGTACCATTTCGAACTAGATATTATGTACATTTCCTAGGGGGTGAACCTGACGGTTTGCCATCATTGCTGACCAGAATTATTCAGTTCTGGGGGGGGGGGACACACGTTGAAAGGTTACAACCCCTGAGTGACTCCAATCTTGTGTCAATTACTGGATCACTGTAAAATAAGATTACATGCAAAATCCAGAATTTCTAAGTCAAATGTTAAAAGGGCAAAATACCGGTAGTTGGCATCATGCAAGTTAGAGATATCGTCAAAAACTTGAAAAATTCAAGCTAAATCCAATAGCAACTGCAATTCAATTGAAAAGAACAATTGTATACAGCACATTTATTGGCATTTCAATATATGTAATTTGTTTTGAAATATTTTCATTACCAAAAAATTGCATTTGATGTCTTTTTTGACTAACTGAAGGACCTGAGCCCAACCCCCAAATGTGTAAATACAGCCCTTCAATAAGCTGTGATAAAGCATTCGTTTGTTAAGAAAATCCATTCCTTTTGACAAATGGTCGAAATTAACACAAGCCAGTAAGCCCTGCACTGGTAAAATGCCTCGGGTCTTATCCAAATTCTGATTTTTTATAGTAGGGCTTGTTTGAAATTTGATTCAAAGCTAAAGTATACGAATCAGGGCTTCTTCATCAAAAAGTCTAATTTCAATGATTGTTTTGATCCTGCTCATGATTGAAATGGCATTTGAAAAAAATATTTTATCATTTTTATATCAATAATATAAGAACCTGGCTTTAAATAGAAATTGGTACATATGTGATACTAGTTAACATGTTAAAGGTAGTCCATCCATCTTTTATGCAAAAAAAATAATGCAAAAAATTATATTTCTTTTCTTTTTATATTTCTGTTTTGTATATGAACTCTACAAAATACATGTACCAAGGGTTTAATTATTATAAGATAAATGATTTGCTGAAATTTCTATATAAACATAATATAATAATAGTTAATAAAAATTTACGGTATTTTGGGTTTCAGTATCTTTTGACATCTCGCTTCAAGACTCCGATGCCAGGAGGCTGGTGATGTCACAGATTTTAACCTGGCTTGAACATGCCAAGTGTACTGTAAGAACAGTTTTTTTGCAAATAAAAAAGATAAATATCATTCGAACTTTTCAAATATAGAAAATCAAAGGCAGCGTTTTATCAACTCCAAAATCTCATTTTCTATTCATAAGTGTTAGAAAGGCTTTTAGGCAAAAAACATCATACTTTTTGAAAGTAAGTATGAATAACTGCACTCACCTCTTTTGTCAGCATATCTTATATCACTGGTTTCATGATATAAGCTTAAAAAGTGGCTAATGAATTCCAAAACAAAAATTGAAATAAAATATGTTTACACAGTCCATAGGTGAGAATGCAGCTTTAAAAATCATGAAAAGGTAGAAAAGAGGTTGATATCCTTTTTATCAAATAAGGCCTGATATTTGTGTCATGAAAATGCAGTGATTTGAGCTTGGAAGTATATGTTGGTATATTGATTAAGTATTTATAATATTGATAATTAGCATATAACATTTATTGATGATATAAGTAGATAAATGAAAATAAAATGAAATGCTATTTATTTTAAGGGCATCTCAGCTGTTCTTCTCCATCATTTGACGGATGAGCATGAGTGGCCTCCCCCGATTCAATATTATGAGTAAAGTCATGGGCCATTGAGCCAAGAGGAGAGCCCGTGCAGAAATAACCAAGACATTCCTGAGAATTTCCTGGGAATTTCCTGAGAAAAAATCCTGAGAAAATCCTAGGAAATTCCTGGTTTCCTGGGACCCAGGCACGGTATTGGAACAGGAATTTTCCAGGAACTCCAGGAATGAAATTTCTTCAAAAAAATCCTGGGTCCAGGATTTTCTTAGGAATTACCCCGGATCTCAGGAAATTCCTGGAACCAGGAAATTCCTGAGAATTTCTGGAGACCAGGAAATTCCTGAGAATTTCTTGGGACCAGGAAATTCCTGGGAAATTCTTGAGGACCAGGAATTTCTTTTGAGAAGGTAGTTTTTTTCTTGTCCAAGAAAAATACAGGACCATATTTTATTAAAAGTAAACCACAACTTTAATTTCATTCCACTTCTTATTGATTTACTATTTACAAACAAACGATGATTTTTCAATTTTGTTATTCGCTGGGTAAGTTCCTTTGGCATATGATCTCAAGGCATAAGCCAGTCTCAATTTAGATGACACTTGTGTTCACACCGAACCTTTTGTGCACCACATCTGAAAAAAGTATGAAAATTTGTATATATTTTATAATTTCTTTAAATAGGCCACATCAGGTTAGAGCAATTGGTCAAAGGTCATTGTTAGATTCTAAATTAAATTTCATGTGTGTTATATCTAATTCAATTTATGCAGATAAATAAAAGGTAATGACTTAAGACAAAGGTTTAAACTACATATTTACATAAAAATGGTTCCTAGAATTCGATATTAACAATATTAATGCTCAAACTTTGGTAGTGATAAACTGCATTTTACATGCACAAACTTTCAATTTGCAATTGCCTTAAAGTGTTGCCCTAATATATGCTTATTGCCATGATCTATAGCTAATTACATCAGGAATGTAATTTTTATTATATAATTAATAGTTCTACTTTATGCTTCATATTCATATTTATAAAAATAAAATAAAGTTTGAACACTAAAAACTAAATTAAATAACAGATATTCAGCAACCTACCATGTGGTTGAGCAGGGATTGCCATTAATGTTCTTTAGCTTTCCAACTTTCCCATCAATTTTTTATCTTGTTTGGTCACAGGATCCTCATCTTTGCCACAGACACAACAATGGTCATCTATAGTATTAAAATAATAAGATAATGCATATACACACCCACATGATCATTAATAATAAGTTAATAATAGCTCAATTCTAAAATTGTAAAACTAATATAAAACAGAGAGTATAAAGTTAAATGCAGCTTATACTTTCATGTAATAGCACTTGTGCATATATTCATATAATTATACACAACGTTTTACAGTCATGAGGCTTCAAAACATCCCAACATTGTGTTAATGGAGGTAAAAGAGAGCATAACACAGAATCTTTAAATGCTGTCAGATAAAGAATTGCAAAAACTTTAACTTTATCACTAACCATATTGTATTTATGTTCTTTTTACTGTGTAATAGTATTAAAGTTACATGTTGAAACTGTTCTTACCTTTTAAATGATTAGGAAAAAGGTTTATCCATCCAAAATATGAAAAGCTTCAGAAACCACCATGTTTACTTTCTTCTCCATACATTTGAATTTCCTAAACAAATGAATGTTAACCTGATGCTGATTGGCTCAGATAAATCTCTGCCGGAAGCTTTCTGCCTGACCTTTCAATGGGCTGATAAGCCCAGGATGTGAAACACCTGGACTCATGAAGAGTTTGGAAATAATACAATAAAAAACAGTTACTTGTATTTTATTTATATAGATATATATATTATTAAGTTTGAAATGATTTTGACAGTATTCTAAATTAGTTATTAGTTATATATTAAAGTTAATTGTATTCATGAGAATGAAGATTATTCTGAACAAAACCTTCTTTTTGAATTATGCCTGATATTGCAGCAAAAACAGGAATTTTACTTTTGAATGTTTCCTAGTTACCAGGATAAACAAGGAATTTTGTTTTGTTGCTGAATTTTTGAGAATTTAACGAAATTCCTGACTTTCAGGATAGTTTGAATGTAAAATTCCTGGTGTTGACTAATAAATTCCTGCTTATCTTATTTTGCTAAAAGAAAAGTCCTGGAGTATCTTGGAATTGTCCTGGTCCTTGTCTCTGGGTAACTAAAAAATCCTGGTGTGCCTGGAATACCAGGATACCTGCTCCAGGAATCACGAGATTCTCAGGAAATTCCCAGGATTTTGGGAAGACAAGGATAAATTTCTGCACGGGAGGAATTCACCATGGCTTAACAATAAAAAAACACTTTAGTACCCTTAAAGCCCTCAGAGTTATTGTCCTTGACAACCACCTTCCATCAAAGATGCATACTATCTAGTATACAGGTAAATAAATTTAATGTACAGCAAGCTTTGACTCTTTTCTCATCTTGTATTAGTAGAAGTTTGAAGTTATACCCTTTTATATATTATTGTATTAAAAATCAGGGAATTCAGGCTATTTATACAGGAAACAAGAATAAGCATTTCATAAAATAACTGCATCATAATTCATGAAATTGAAATGATCTGATCACATTTTTAGGCTTAAAAGCTGCACTCCCACAGATTGAACGTTTTGACAACTTTTATTTTTTTTGTCTTGGAACGAGCAGATTTTTATATTTAAGTTAAAGAAAGTGATGTTTATGCATTTAACATTATTTTTCGAACGGAAATATGAAAAACTGCCATCTGATTTTTTTGTCAGCAATCTTATATTATTGGTTTCCAGATATTCTCGCAAAAATTTGCAAGACAAAAAAAATTATAAAAATGTAAAATTTGTATATCTGTGAGAGTGCAGCTTTAAGTCTGGTTATAAGTGGAAATATTTATTTCGATAACTATCTTACTTCTAGATAATTGTGCGTGTGTGTGTGTGTGATGTGGTCAATTCTTATTCTGTAAATGAAACATTTCTTGTTTTGTATGCAGACTAAACCGTGCATGGAACAATAGAAGAGGATGGCAATATTCCCCAGTAAACGCAGTGAAAGAAAAAAGACCTATCCATACAGAGTCGCTGAAGAAACTGATCTTCATGTGTCACTTGACCAACAATTTTTCGGTATGGGTAGAAAGGCTGTTATGGAGAAGCACTATCCTCGACAAATCTCTAGCCACCTTGAACAGTTATCTCCTTAACCAAGAAGGGAATTGTACAGCGAGCAAGAATCTAGGTTTAATAAGAGACATTTCTAGAGGTTTACTGTGTGCTCCAATATTCATGAAACTTAATGACAATGGTCTCATTGTTGTCTTGTTTGAAACTAGGTCACATGTGGACTGAATGGAAGTCACTTGATTTTATTTTTAAAACATTATAGAATCAAACCTTGATATTGCTTTGTAAGATTACATGTGTTCAAACTTAGTGAGAATGTTCACCTTGATGAAATGTTAAGGGAGATCAAGTTTGTCACATACGGTAAAAAATATGGTCACTTCTTAAGAAATACTTGTGTACTAGAAGCAAAATATGTACTCGCAATCATGTAAATTTGTGTGTATATTTGTTCTCTTCAGCTTTATAAGTCGTGTTACCTGCGACATGCTAACGCATTTTAAGTATTTAAAAAAAGTTTGATTTTATATTAAAGTGGATGGAACTTGACCAAAACCCTTTGAAAATAGGGTATATCAAAAGCGCATAGGATACTTGAACTTCATACATGTATATTGATTTATATGTGATGATTATTTTGGTGAAGTTCTCAAAAATAAACAAAATGTCAAATTAAACTTTTGTTTTTCATGGAATCTTTCTGTAAAAGAAAAAAAACACAACATGTAGACAAGTTAGCTTTTAGATTACTGGGCCAACATTAGTATTTCTTTTAACATTAACTCTCATTAGCTTTTGACATTATATAGCTCCGTAACAACCGTTTTATATAAGTGACACTGGCTAGAAATAGTGATGTTTGCGAGAAATGACAACAATCACAAGAGCATTTTTTTGAATAACATCTCTACCTTACCTGCCTTATAATTTTGGGGATGTTAACCTAAACAAACGTTTTTAAGACCATTTCAGAACAGTGTTGTGGTTGGGTATTTTGTAAATTGACTAGCATTTTCAAGAATTCATCTGTTTATATTAACTTTCAAAATATAATAAGCACTTAAGGAGCAATTGTCACATACCAGCAAATCATACATACTGACCATTCCGAACAACTCTTCGGGTGCATACAGAGGCAGCTCTTTTTTAGCTCACCTGTCACTGTGACAAGGTGAGCTTTTGTGATTGCCTTTTGTCCGTCGTGCGTCGTCCGTCAACAATTTACTTAAAAGACATCTCCTCCGTAACCGCTGGGCCAATATTAATAAAACTTCATAGGGATGTTCCTTGGGTGGTCTTCTATCAAAGTTGTTCAAAGAATTCAATTCCATGCAGAACTCTGGTTGCCATGGCAACCAAAAGGAACAACTTTAAAAATCTTCTTTTCCTAATACACAAGGCTTAGGCCGTTGATATATGGTAGGTAGGATCACCAAATGGTCCTCTACCATGATTGTTCAAATTATGGCCCTTGGGTCAAAATTGGCCCCGCCCCGGGGGGTCATGGGTTTTCTCTATATGTTTATAGTGAAAACTTCAAAAATCTTCTCCTCTGAACTTAATTGGCCTAGAGCTTAGATATTTGTAATGATTCATCGTCTAGTGGACCTCTACAAAGTTTGTTCAAATTATGGCCCTGGGGTCAAAATTGGCCCCGCCCCGGGGGGTCATGGGTATTCTCTATATGTTTATAGTGAAAACTTCAAAAATCTTCTCCTTTGAACTTACTTGGGCTAGAGCTTAGATATTTGGCATGATTCATCGTCTAGTGGAACTCTACAAAGATTGTTCAAATTATGGCCTTGGGGTCAAAATTGGCCCTGCCCCGGGGGGTCATGGGTATTCTCTATATGTTTATAGTGAAAACTTCAAAAATCTTTTCCTTTGAACTTACTTGGGCTAGAGCTTAGATATTTGGCATGATTCATCGTCTAGTGGAACTCTACAAAGATTGTTCAAATTATGGCCTTGGGGTCAAAATTGGCCCCACCCCGGGGTGTCATGGGTATACTTGATATGTTTATAGTTAAAAGTTCAAAAATCTTCTCCTCTTAACTTACTTGGACTAGAGCTTAGATATTTGGCATGATTCATCGTCTAGTGGACCTCTACAAAGTTTGTTCAAATTATGGCCCTGGGGTCAAAATTGGCCCCGCCCCGGGGTGTCATGGGTATTCTCTATATGTTTATAGTTAAAACTTCAAAAATCTTCTCCTCTGAACATACTTGGACTAGAGCTTAGATATTTGGCATGATTCATCGTCTAGTGGACCTCTACAAAGTTTGTTCAAATTATGGCCCTGGGGTCAAAATTGGCCCCGCCCCGGGGTGTCATGGGTATTCTCTATATGTTTATAGTTAAAACTTCAAAAATCTTCTCCTCTGAACTTACTTGGACTAGAGCTTAGATATTTAGCATGATTCATTGTCTAGTGGACCTTTACAAAGATTGTTCAAATTATGGCCTTGGGGTCAAAATTGGCCCCGCCCCAGGGGGTCATGGGTTTTCTCTATATGTTTATAGTGAAAACTTCAAAAATCTTCTCCTCTGAACTTACTTGAACTAGAGCTTAGATATTTGGCATGATTCATCGTCTAGTGGACCTCTACAAAGATTGTTCAAATTATGGCCTTGGGGTCAAAATTGGCCCCACCCCGGGGTGTCATGGGTATACTTGATATGTTTATAGTTAAAAGTTCAAAAATCTTCTCCTCTTAACTTACTTGGACTAGAGCTTAGATATTTGGCATGATTCATCTTCTAGTGGACCTCTACAATGATTGTTCAAATTATGGCCCTGGGGTCAAAATTGGCCCTGCCCCGGGGGGTCATGGGTATTCTCTATATGTTTATAGTGAAAACTTCAAAATCCTTCTCCTTTGAACTTACTTGGGCTAGAGCTTAGATATTTGGCATGATTCATCGTCTAGTGGACCTCTACAAAGTTTGTTCAAATTATGGCCCTGGGGTCAAAATTGGCCCCGCCCCTGGGTGGTCATGGGTTTTCTCTATATGTTTATAGTGAAAACTTCAAAAATCTTCTCCTCTGAACTTACTTGGACAGAGCTTAGATATTTGGCATGATTCATCGTCTAGTGGACCTCTACAAAGTTTGTTCAAATTATGGCCTTGGGGTCAAAATTGGCCCTGTCCCCTTGGGGGGTCATGGGTTTTCTCTATATGTTTATAGTGAAAACTTCAAAAATCATCTCCTCTGAACTTACGTTGCTTAGAGCTTAGATATTTGGCATGATTCATCGTCTAGTGGAACTCTACAAAGTTTGTTCAAATTATGGCCCTGGGGTCAAAATTGGCCACACCCCGGGGCTGATGGGTTTTCTCTATATGTGTTATAGTGAAAACTTAAAAAATCTTCTCCGAACTCACAAAGACAAGTAACGTCTTAATTTAAACTGGATAACATATTTAGTGCACATACCAATTTTCAATATGGGCCACATACAACAATTAATAACAAATATACATATATAGATACACACGTAAAATCAAGTAGTGACAAGAGCTTAGATATTTGGCATGATATATCATCTAGTTGACTTGTACCAATATTGTTCAATCTTTGGCCCTGGGGTCAAAAAATGGCCCCACCCGGGCGGTCATGGGTTTCCTTATATATAAGTATATGATGAAAACTTAAAAAATCTTCTCCGAAACCAAAAGGCGAAGGCCTTAGATATTTGGTATGAAGCATTGTTTATTGGACCGCTATTAAGATTGTTCAAACTTTAGCCCTGGGGTCAAAATTGGCCACGCCCTGTGTTCATTGGCTTAGGTTTTTAATATTTGTATATAATGGAAGAATGTGCAATATATGACAGGTGAGCGATTCAGTGCCATTTGGCCCTCTTGTTTACTATTTTGCTTACACAAGTTATCGGATATATAAGATCTGAGTTTTTAAATCAAGAAGAAGTCAACAAACTGTGGGATCTTCATGGTTTTATTTCATTTATTTACTTCTTTGTGGGAAAGTGGTTTTTATCATTAATCTTTGTTCTACTTAAGAAATGGGCTGTATCAAAATTGAGCCTGCTTTAGGTCCATTTTATTATTTCTAAACAAGGTTGAGAAAGGTATGACACATTTTAAAGATAAAATGTGAAATTTGGATTCAAACAGACATATTGCTTGAGTGTCATTTGAAAGCGCTTTTAAACAGAAAAACAAGAGATGTTTGTCAAACATATGAACCCCCTCCCCTTGAGGAGCGCCAAGTTGTCAGGCTTATTCCGCAAATTGAATTAAATATGCAAAGACTGAAATGACAGCTGACTTGTCATTGACATTAGATGCCTTTGCGGCAGTTTTAAGATTATGACCGTTCAAAGTGTGAGGATAGTAAGTAAAGTTCTAAATCATGTTCAGATGATGACTGATATTTGCAGATAAAAATATATCCTTTCAGCAGCAGGAAATAAGTAAATATGACAAAATACTTAATCATGCATATAGGTTGACCTCTGACTTCAAGATCTATAAGATCATCAACTGGTCACCCCCAACCTAGATGGCAAGTTTGAGAACCATGGGTGCAGGCATTGTCAAGTAATCATACGAATATGCTTTCAAGGTCACTGTAACCTTCACCTTTGACCTGATTACCCCTGAAATCAAAATGAACCATCTACTGGTAAAGCCAAATTCCCTTATCATGTTTGAGAGCCATGGGTGCAGGCATTGTTGATTTATCACTCGTTCATTCTTAACGCATTTTCGTCACTTAGGGCCAATGACTCCTTAAATCAGTTATGGTCATACCCAGCCTCAATGTCAAGTTTGATGATCATAGGGCCAGACATTGTTGTGATATCACTCAGAGAATCTTTGTTAACCTTTTCAACTTAAAGGTCACTGTGACTGTTACCATTGGCCCAATGACTCCTAAAATCAATAGGGGTCATCTACTAATCAGGCCCAGCCTCCATGTCAAATTTGATAACCATAAAGTACGTTCAGGTATTTTTTAGTTATTTCTCTGACAAGCTTTAACAACTTTATACCATTAAAGGTCACTGTGATATTGAACTTGGACCTGATGACCCCTTAAATCAATAGGGTTATCTACTGGTCAGGCCCAACATTCATGTCAAGTTTGATAACCATCTGTCCTTCAGTTGTTGAGTTATCACTTAGACAAGCTTTGGTCTACCAACAAAGCTGCGAATCGTCCGACCAACATGTGCAATGCAATATACCCCTCTTCCTCGGAGGGGGCATAAATATAAACAATAACATGAGTATACATAACATGCAGGTTTTCTGGCTTTCAAATTGAAACGAGATAATTACTTAATGACAGTTTAGCAACCAAAGACAGTACAAATCAGTATTTATAAAATAACAAGTCATTTACAAAAGTATACAAAAATGACCTGATATTGTTTATATCATATTTTAATATTTAAGAAAATCAAGAGAACAGATACGATCCGTCTGCAAAAATTGTGTTCATCTAGTGAACCCTCCTTTGCACAAGGCCAGTGTATTGTTCTTAGGGAATTGGGAAGGTTTCCTGGACTCTCCACACAACATAAGGGAATAGCCCTCTTGTCACCAGCCCAAAAATAACTCTGTGTCAGAACACAATATAAGTCGCCTAGTAGCGGTTGGGTTGCACCTGGTCCTCCTCATCAATGAACACAAGAAATCCTGCCTCATCAAATGGGCAAGGGTTAGAACTTCTTCATTCAAAACAAGGAGGTCAGAGTCTTGAAAGAGGGAAGGTTTATCAAAAGTCAGTAGCATAATTCACAGATACTAAGATTAAAAATAAGAAATATCCAGTGATGTGCTACTATTAAGTCATACTTACTTCAGTACGAATGTTCAAGAAAGTTCTCAGCACTCACCTAAACAGGAGTGCTTTTAATAACTTAGTAGATACAAACTTTGCCAGCATATAAAATAGCTTTTAAACGTTTATAAAATAACACTGCCCATATTTCATACATGCCAACAATTCAACTTGGTCTGCCTGTGTGTGACTACATGCATGTTAAGATGTTTAAAACCATATTTTTTAGAAAAATACAACACTAGACTTCCTATGAAGTACAAACATGCAAATGAGTTGTCAAGTATCCATTTTTCAGTACAAATTTTCAAGAACTCATTAGCAGTATTAAATAATGTAAAACCAGCATTTAAATTCACATGAAATGTTATAATATTGTTCATAAATATCAACTTCATTTAACATTTAGGTACACTCATGTCTTAGATCTATACTGAATTTTAGTTTCTATAAGGTTCTTACAGCAGTTTGAGAAAGACTGGCCTCCCGGCGACAACAAACTTTTTAACTCTGCATTGAAATGTCCCGGCAGTTGAAGCACACGCAAACCAGCTTGGAGTTCTACTCCCTTCCTCAGACTCTGGTCCAGCACCTCTAATACGAGCATCATGAATCCTGGCTCCATCTTGATGACCCTTATAATTGCTCCCTGAAGTTGCAGCTTTGTCAGCTTGCTCACTTGTTTCTAAAGATAATAAATAATATTACAAGTAAAATTGTACCTTTAAAATAGCGCAGCGCTTTGTTTGGCAAATGGCACTAGACATTTTGGGAATTTTGAGTCGCGAATATTCCTAAATAGGGAAATTTTACAGTTAAAAAAACAAGACTTTCAGTCTCCTGCGAATAGAGAATTTTTTTATAAATAAGTTTATTTTCCCGTTCAAAAGACCTTAAATGCCTGAAATATCAATACTTGGGGTATAAATATCTTTAGCCATAAATCAGGTAAACAAAATATTTCATACTGATCGATCTCTGAATGTGATGAATATCAATAATTTCTGATTTCATATATTTCCAAAACTTTAGATTACATAACACATTGGTTAATTAGGATGCTGAATGAGCCAGTACAGGTAAAAAGACTTCCATAAAAAACGTTTGGTTTTTTTGCCTTTGTTTGACTAGGATTTTTTTCTGAAGATTGGGAAAAAATATTGTATATTTTGCTTTGGGAATGGGTCTGATAGTCGGAGCTGTGGGTACTATAGAAAAAGCCCTGAAGCTGACTCTCATTATTGATCAACTTGTTTACATTTATTCCAAAACAACAAACCAGTTAGTTGTAACCATGCCCCCCCCCCCACCGGTGCGGAAAGCAGGGACTTTGACTTTAGGTCCAGAAAATATCCCTGAACTGCTGGTAAAATCCCCACCAAATGCAACTGCACCCACGGGGATCAAAGGTAAGGCTCATTCCCCGCTATTTAAGCACTAGACAAAACCACCGCATTCACCCAGGTTCACATTGGAGGTAAAACACGGCCCATTTCGCCGGACCTGGGGGGATTGGGGGGCGTAGTTACAATTGACTGTTGCATAAGTCTTACATGTTCACATTTCAATTGCAAATACTGACATGTTTTGGAAACTTGAAGAACATTTGGGAAGTATAATGGCAATTAAAGACAAATGATATATAAGAAGTCAAAACGGTCAATTAGTGAGAATTCAGCTTTAAAATATACAATATAAAAAACAATATGGAAAGGAGTACCCACCAAACATAATTGTGTCCTCCCCCCCCCCCCAAACATATTAATTATTACTTGATCAACTTGTGGTTTCACTTATGTGAAGTGTCAAATTATAGAGTGATCTAGTTTCGGATTCTTAATTCTCTGCATCATTCAAGTACATTCAAATACACATTTAAAATGGATTTCTAAGATGATGTACGTGTTATAGACTTACGCTGTTGTTTTTTTGGGGTTGGCTGTGTTATGGTATTTGAATCGACGGATCAGGCTCATCAACATTCTCTTCTAATATCAATTTGGGATAAGGGAATGCTTGGAGGTGACTGAAAATACAAAAATAATAAGGGAATGCTTGGAGGTGACTGAAAATACAAAAATAAGAATTTTATCTATACTGTACAGTAAATTATCTACCTGACACCCATGCAGATCACTACGTGATTTACTTTTAGTTTCATCTTTTTTACAATAGAAATAAGTCAATCAATCATGAATTAATGGTCCAGAAATCAAATGCACGTTTACTTACAAGTATGCGTTGCTCCAAACATAATACTGTACGATATCTATGATAAATTAGGCGCGATTGAATATTAACTTAATTTTACCCCACCCACTTCAGTTACTGTAGCCATGCCTTTTCATTTATGGTAGAATTTAGAAAATATAAACAATAAAATGCAAGTTCGTTCATTACCTCATTAAAAAGTCGGTTAGAAGTAAAATAAAATAACGCTCTAACCTCAAGAGTAACTGGTAGAAACATTTATTTTGATCATGTTGGTAGCTGAATGAAAGTCGCTATCGCCAGTATCGGTTGTTTACATACGGGCGCTTCATTCATGTATTATGCAAATGATCGATTCCGAAGCTGGCTACGAACGGCTACGAACTGTGGCGGGTAATTCGAAAGTTGATATCTTTGATCTCCAAAATATCAACAAATGCGAGTTTTCTTTATAATTTTATATTCTTTTATCTTTTTATTTATGCTCACGTATTTTTCTAATTACCGCTGAACGTATAACTTTAAGAAGGAACTTCAAATAGCATTGAATGTATAATTGTAAATTTAAGCAATATTCAAAGTATTTTAATTGTAGCTTGTTTTCGAAATCATGCACAATTTATTCGTGTAACTTTACTTGAAATGACAATATGCTTAAATTATTTAAGGAATGGGCCGATTGTTCTAATCTTTGTTCAAGTTATCATCGTGACTAACGGCATTGTTGTTAAACTGCCAAACGTGAAGTATTTGATCATGTACTCACATAATTAAAAATAAACAGTGCAGCTGAACAGCTATCTAAAGTATTGTTTAAAGTACAGCAGATAACATTGTCATGTATATCCAAAAACTTCCAGAACAGTACCGATTTAAGTTTTAAAACGATGAGGTTGCCAGAGTTATTAACTTTTACTTAGTATTGAGTAATCGATCCAATATCGCTTTTTGTCGAACAATGTGTACATTTTGTTTATCAGAACATGTATAAATACTGTATGTGTAATGAGTGTTGCGTGTAAGGCTGTTCCAGATTAAAATCAAAATTGTTGTACAACTGTTGTAGTAGTGCGAATCGTTAGTTATTGTAATTCTCAGTTTGCGACATGCAGGACAAGTCTACAAATAACAGATTACATATTGCGTATGAAATTCGACTTAATTTATAGCACGATTTACAACAAAAATAGAGGAACGGGCATGCGCCGATGCCACTACTACAGAATTGACAATATCTCGCATTTTGAATATAATATCCCTGTCATGAACTATATCGGATTATAAGTACAATAAGGTCAAAAACAGGATTCAGTTTAGTATTAACAGAAGGTATAATGGTGTACAAACGTGTTTCAATGATGCGTCTGGAGCATGACGGTCTGTAGTTTTATATTCCTTCTTCGTCTATGAGTATTCGATTCCATTTTGTTTCATCGACCAATATCGCAATGGATAAGTCTCATCACCAACAAAGAAGAAGGAAAGGGATATATTCATCAGGATAAATACTCCAACGCTGCCTTAAGGCATGCCAAATTAAAATAGTAAAATGTGGATGCATTAGCTTCTACATCCAGCCATATTATATTTTTGTTACAATTAACCGCAACAAAACCAGCGGATAAAAATGTATTACTAGTTCCTTGACTAGATGCTTCCAATGTTTAGCTGTGTTAGTTGTTCGAAGAAATGAAAAAAGTGACAGGCAACTTAAATCCATGAGTCAACACTGTTTTTTTTTTAATTCGTAACTCACTAAACTTGTATGGTGGTAACATTTAGCCCCTACATCAATTCATGGAACATGGCATGCGTCAGGCTTATGTATGACTTTTGGCCTCATTTTTGACTGTATTTCCAACTCAGGCACGAGATTTACACAGCCTCCGATGTGAAGCCTTGTTGGAGTAACTGAAAGTATAAATATTCAAACCGTTCGTAAAAGTATAAATATTCAAACAGGTTTCACGACGACATCTTGAAAAACATTCACATTAACATATTCTGATGCGTTTCAATAATAATCTGTTAACGAGTAGTTATACTTTCTTTTTATCAACGATTATATAACCGCAACTTACATACAATATATCTGATATAGAAATTCCTATTCGCGAAAATAAATGTAAAACGCTATACAACTGTGCATCGGTAATATCTTACATTATTATTATTATTATTAAGCGAAGTAATAAAACCAATTAATAACATAATGGACATTTGGCGGAAACGTTTTCGTCTGTGACGTTCTAAAGGATGTCATCATGTCCCAAAACAACACGGAAATACTTAAGTCAAAATTTAATCTTAATCTCAACTCATGTTTTCAGATAAAAGCATGCATTGGCATAATTTAAAATATGCGATGTTTTAACCATTATTAAAATTACATGTACCTCGTATACATCATTTATTGGTATATCTAATATATTTTGTTAAGAATTATTTTTAAACAAATAGTCTAAAGCACAATTTGTACGTGAGTCCTATTTATAATTTTTACTCAAGTACATTTTTTGTTGTAGAGTATTACTTTTTTAAATATTAATTAATCAACAAAGCGCACAAGAGTTAAACAATAACATTTTTAATCATGCCATTTTTCAATGTTAAAAAATAGCTTGAGTTTGAGAAAGGAGTATTTTCGTGATATATTAGGAGGAGAATTGATCCTAATTCCTAATGATGGGATGTTAAAACTAGCTTGATTTTGAGAAATGACTTGAGCATTTTCGTGATATACTGGATGGAGAATTGTTCTCTCAATTCTAGTGGTGGAATGTTAAAGAATAGCTTGAGTTTAAGAACTGAATTGATTAATTTCGATATATATATGGAGGAAAATTTGTCCCTCATTTCTAATGATGGGATGTTAAAAATAGCTTGAGTTTGAGAACTGAATTGAGTAATTTCGTGATATATTGGGTGGATAATTGGTCTAGCAACCCTAATGGTGGGAGCATGAGCTGTAACACTAGTCCGCTTAGTGGTGACCTTCTATGCGAGAGTCCCTCTATATGAGATTTAACATTTTAAACTATATTTATTTTCACACTGAGCTCGAAAATGTTGTCAATATGAGATAAGCATGACTTTCTTTAAACGAAAAATATTCGGTTTACATAATGCAATGGCCTTTCACAAACGAAAATGTAAAGAAGCTGCTTCATTCAAACTATATACATTACTTTCATGTTATATAATATGATGTAAAGAACCATCATATAAAAAAACTCGTCGACAGGGTCTTAAACATAACAACACGTTTGTTTAAGATATCCATGTCTACTGGAATTAAAAATGTTTCCATTTCAGCTATATTGCTAGGTTTTGGGGTTTGCAGGAACATGATAACATATACCGGTCATGCATTGAATGCTGCAATCCACAATTCTGTAACGACCACTTCTCGCAGTGGTCACCTATCCGGTTATGTAAAACAAATGACGAAAATAATCTAAACTTTTTTTAATTAATTGTGTAATAACAGTTATATAGTCAACTCGAACACTTCGGCCATATGCTCGATACGATGAACATCGAATGTGAGCTTAAGTGCTAAATTGAAATGACTATGCGATGGACTTAAATTCAAATAATAATGACAAACCGTCTAAATACCATCAAGGTTGTCATCAAAGGTGAAGAGGTGATCCGATTGATATAGATCCTCTGTTCTGTTATGTTTTGTTGAGTAAAAACAAACGTAAAATCACCCTCGGTTTAGGCGTATAAATAGTAGGGCATCGGCAAAGGTCACATATAGCATATACTGATCACGCATGCATGGTGTTTCCTCAATTGGAGAAGGGCAAACATATCGCTAATTATATTGTTTGACTGATGATTTATAAATTATATGTTTTTTATTATGTAACAAACATGATAATACCTTTAAACAATAAAAAATAGTTTTCATTAACCTATAGTGTGTACATATATATATTCCTACAATTATGTAAGATGAAGTACAAAATCTAATCGTAGTTGTGCAATACATTTGACCTGGCAGATAAGGTAAACTTGAGTCTTGACGATCATTTAGGCACAGGGATTGTCAATGTCGTGTTTCTGAGGTCACAGTTCTCTTCACCTACAGTTGATAAGACGTTTATAACATTTCAAAAAGTGCATTTGATAATTCTTGGAGCTCAAAACTAGTAAAACGATGGAAATTTGGATTTGGATTTTTATTTTCAGCATTTCGTTTAGATACAGTACGTACTTATTTATGTGTTTACTGCCTAGTTTATATTTTGCTCGGACTAGACTTTGCATATCCCTGTTATACAAAAGATGGAATTCATATTTAATGTTAACCTTTTGAATCATATATATATATAAGTGTGAGTTTTATCAACGGAGCATAAACATTTTAGTTTACGATGAAATACTAATGCGAACACGCATTGGCGTGTTTGCAATGTAAGAGCATTATCAGACCACGATTGTGTAAGCGAGTGACACAGTGTAGTGATGGAGAGGTGAGTGTTTTCAATATTATATTTTCGCTCCTGCTCACGCGTTTGGTTGGTTTAATCCCAATGCAGTAAAGTACAGGTAGGAGTACTTACTGTGATATGTTTTCGCTACGCCGGTCCCGAGTTGTGTTGGTTTCAGCCCAATGTAGTGACGTACAAGTGAGAGTACTTACTGTGATATGTTTTCGCTACCCGTGTTTGGCTGGTTAAAGCCCAATGCAATGATTAAGAGGTGAGTACACTTATAGTGCTATACATTGCTACCCCCGGTCCCGAGTTTGGTTGGTTTAAGCCCAATGCAGTGATGTACATGTAAAAGTACTTACTGTGATTTGTTTTTCGCTACCCCGGTACCGAGTTGATGTAAGCCTAATGCAGTGAAGTACAGGTGAGAACACTTACTGTGATATGTTTTCGCTACATCGTTTCAGAGTTTGGGTGGTTTAATCCCCATGCACTAAAGTACAAGTAAAATTACTTACTGTGATATGTTTTCGCTACCCCGGTCCCGATAGTGGATGGTTTAAGCTTAATGCAATAAAGTACAGGTAAGAGTACGTACTGTGACGTGTTTTAGCTACCCTGGTTCCGAGAGTGGATGATTCAAGCTTAATGCAGTAAAGTACAGGTAATAGTACTTACTTTGATATATTTTCGCTACCCCGGTTCCGAGAGTAGATGGTTTAAGCTCAATGCAATAAAGTACAGGTAAGAGTACTTACTGTAATATGCTTTCGCTACCCCGGTTCCGAGAGTGTATGGTTAAAGCTCAAAGCAGTGAAGTACAGGTGAGTTTTCTTACTGTGATATGTTTTTGCTTTCACACTCACGAGTTGGTTGGTTTAAGCTCAATGCATTAAATTACAGGTGAGTGTACTTACTGTTCTATGTTTTCGCAACCCCCGGTTCCTAGTTTAGTTGGCTAAAGCCCACTGCAGTGGTAATGTAGAGGTGAGTGTACTTACTGTGCTATGTGTTCGCAACCCCCGGTTCCTAGTTTAGTTGGCTAAAGCCCACTGTATTGGTGATGTAGAGGTTAGTATACTAATAATTGTGCTGTTGCCATCCCTGAGTTTGAGGTTTAAGTTAAATGCAGGGATTGAGAGATTAGTGTTCTAACTGTGATATGTTTTTACTTCCACCAAATCCGAGTTTAGTTTGTGAATTTTAATGCCATGATGAAATTGTAAGTGCACTAATCGTGGTGTATTGTCGGTTTCTTAGCCCCCGAAATAGGTTGGATTTAGCCAAATGATAGAAGGATGAGAGTACTACCAATGAAATGTTTTCGCTATCCCCGACCCCGAGTTTGGTTAGTTTAAGTTCAACACATTCATGTCGGAGTGATTGTACTGGCTGCGAGATGCATTTGTCACCACAACTTCTACATTTGTGATGAAAATCCATTCCATGGATTAAAGGATGAATATATTTACTATAAACTATTTTCATAATCCTCTCCATAGAGTTTCGTTGGTTTAAGCCATTTCCTGTGAATCGCATTTGGCGTTACAATTTGGCTCGCTAATGCATGCATTTCACGATATAACATCTTTATAAAACCTCTGTTTTTCCATCTTGTCTTGCTGTGTGAGTCCTAGCGTCTGTCAAAACATTGTCTGAATTGACGTTTCTCTTTCAGTATAAGTTTAACTTATCACCTTTATTGTAAACATATTATCAGCTCCCCTCTGTGTGGTGAGGTTGAAAATAGTAATCACTAGTTTATGCATTGTCTTTAATATACCGACTCTCGACAAACTTTATTGCGTGCTATGTCAATTATCACAGAAATTAACACTGGTTTCATTCTCTATGGCAACCCAACCCTAATCAACGAGAACAACTCTTTAATATTTGATACTGTTCAGAAATTCATACAAGACTCGAAACGTTTCTAATCATTACCTGACATGCAAAGTTTCCCCAATATTTTATGTACCAAACTTCTATTATTCTTAAATATCTGTCCACACCCTATTGATATATCCTTAAGACAATCATTTGTGCTTATATTGTATCTATTAGATAGCGTGTTTGAACTCTCGAACCTATATCTAAACACACACTCGCTGGTTCTGTTTTGTAGCCTTAGCAACATTTTCTGGCATAAAACAGATATATCGTCTAATCGTCAATCATACACAATGTTCAGGTAAATGAGTAATTTATTTCTTACAGAGATGAACTCTATAAGCTATGCTTTCGTTCTTATCCATTTCAATATTATAGACAATTTGTGTATGTGTGCATATTCTGTGTAGTTTGTTTGTATATATTGAATAAAATATGTTTAAATTGATAATTGTATACTCGCACCGCCGACTAATTTGCTGATCATTGGTCATATTATCAACACTATTAATTCACCACTTTGTGTCCTGGATGACAATTAATAACCCTCGGTTACAGTACTTATGTAAACGAAATGTTCAGTCATTTTATTTCTACACTGGTGATCTACAACGAATGACCTTTAAAATGGTACAAATAAGTATAGAGCGTCTACAGGCATTCACATTAATCATAATTACTATTGTTATCGGTAAACCTATTTTTCGAGTTGTGTGTGACCTGTTTTTGATATGTGTGTATGTGGTGTTCAAATATTTGTGTCTCTAGTTTATTGTCGTTTGGGACCTTGCCTTGCGCCTACAAATGGTTAAACTTTCGGCTATTGTGTTTGTCCCGACAGTTTACATTGTATGTTTGTTGAAATAAAAAATAAAATAATTGTCAGTCGGATTGCTGAATTTGTCGCTTTAACTTATTTTTTGTACGTTGGAAAGTCTAGAATATTTTCATCAAAATTAGCAATTCAATATAAGTAAAGGTGTATTTTTGTATACATCCATTATTTTACAGGTTTGCATTGTTCAGCGTCAGACCAATGAATTTGGAGAAATCGTGTACGATCTCGGATGTTCTCCAAGCACTGTACGTATAATTAAATTAAGCTTCAGGTGAAGCGCTAACAAACTTGTTTTAAGCCCAATTGACATTAAATTATAACGATAAGTTGATAATCGGTGTCTTATAACGTTTACTGATTGTTGTTCCAGTTCATTGCTTACTTTTAAAGCCCCGTTGGGTTTGTTTCTTTACTTTCATTATTTTATTTAAGAATTTGTAACCTTTATAAGCAAATATTTGGGCGATGATATCAGAACAGAACAGAACAGAACTGTTATTAGGCATAAACATTAACATGTTCGTAGCCAAAAATAGCCAATATCTTAGTTCACAACATGCCCTGTTTGTTTGAACGAATTTCTTTTTTAAATTTATTTTTCTAGTTTAGATGAAGTATTGCTATTAAGATATGTTAGAATATAATCCACTGGATTCTTCATTGTTTCTCTAGTTAACTTTAATATATGTCATTGACTTTCCCATATATTGTCGATACTATGTATCCATCATTTTAGACATGTACGAACGTTACAGCTGTATCTCAAAGTAGCCTGTGTGCACAATGTTGTGACATTGACCTTTGTAATCACGTAGCCTGCAATGCACAAGGTAAGGTTATAACAATGTTTACTCCATTTCTTGACTAGCAACCAAACTCACATTCGCGTAGGCCGGGATATTTTCGAACAGAGAAGCGATGGTGAAACGAAAATTCGCTTGACAGTGTAATATTCAAATTTTTAATAATTTTGTTAATTGCATCTAAACGATCTTTAACTATGTTTAAATGAGTAAATGACTTCAATTCATTTACCAACAGTAAGTTTCACAAAGATGTATATTTGAATGCTATGCCAGGCTTTAACTTTACACGAAGATTTGCATGTTTATATCTTATGCAAATACAACTACATGTGCAATGTCACTAACAGTCTTCCTCATTCTTGTTATGTGACGTTTATATCAAATATAAACGATATACATATGTACAGTCCTGAAACATACTCTATGTATCAGGCTTATGGCATAACTTATATAATATTTCGGATGAAATGGCATGCGATAGGCCCGAATTTGGTACAAAGAAATGAAAGCAGGGTCTCTTTAGGTCAGCTTTCTGTAAAGGATGCTTCCCGTCAACGCCAGTTGCCTTTCAATGGCAAGCTCTATCAGTATAGAAACATTTAAATACGGAACGTAAAAGACATTTCAAATGTGTGCAATAAGTCATAATACATTTTAAAAAACAATAATGAGTATTAAATCATTGAACATATAAACAGATCCTATACTGTCTGAATGTATTAATACAAGTGTGTCCCTAAGACTTAAACTAGAGAACAATCATTAATAACCTTAAGTTATACACACATATTATTGTCAAAAGTATACACAAAAAAAGCAAAAATGCGTAAATTTTGCTTTGTATAAATCAGTTAAAGAGTAAATCCAATGTCTACATCGGCTCCCCGTTTAAATGCAACATAAAAACCAAAAAATGAAAGGCACATTGTCAAGAAACTGAATATTTATATTGTGAATGCAACAACAACATTGACTTAACTGTCATATGTTTTTACAGACTACCCTGTCTCTAGAGGTCCAATATGTTACAACTGTCAGAACCCCACGCCGTCTGGAAGGTGCCATGATATCGAGTTCTGTGATCAAAATAAGGTAATTTTCATGATTTGTAAATAAGATATATATTAATGTTATATTTTTGTAGAATCATTTATTTTCTTGTCGTTTGTATATCTTAAAATTTGTGTAGTATGGGTGTACAAAGACGAAACCACTCAACTTCGGAGTTCGAATATTTATTTACGTTGTCGAATAAAACCTAAAACATATAATTAAACATATAAAAGTATATGCGAATCATATTATTAATAACACAAAATACAAAGACAATGGACAGTGATCGGTTAATATATCAAGGGAGACTTCGCGGTTATATACATAAAACATTTTAAGAACTATACGTGATAAACTTACCAGGCACGTCTAAATAATAATTATATATGAAAAGAAATTTCAGCACAAAGATCGAATATTAAATAAGTTAAATATTTCAGCTCAAAGATAAGAGCGAATATAGTAACAACTGTTCCAATTGCAATCTTGACTTGCGTCGATGATGATTCAGAACGGAATGATACATGTGTAAATATAAATAAGGGCGTGTGCAGTGAAGCGGGAAAAAGGGGAAAAGGCATTATGAACCATTCAATCGCTCTTATTAATTTAGACAAACTCGCATAACCAGTATTCACGCTCTGACGCACTCGGACATAGGCGGACATTGACGAACATTGACGGACAGTAACGCAAAGAGGACAATAACCACGTAGCACAACACTAAACACGACGATACACAAACAATACAAATCAATATATGATATGGGACCATACCAAAAACACCAACTGATAAAATACTGAAATATGCACCTTGCTACATACTCCCCCTCCTAGTTGGGATGTACCCTACATTCAGGAAACATACCTTCCGGGTAAAGAAATTAAATAACTTTATCTCAAGGAAATGAAATATGAAATATATCAATATTAAGTGTGAACGATAGTGTATTCAAATAATATTACGAGTAGAATAAAATCACATAATATATAGAAAAAATTATCGTATATAAAACATAAGACAAAGGGTGTGGCAAATACAATAGAGTATATCTCCAACAGATACAACTGTTAATACACATATGTCACAAAGGGCAGCAGTCGCTTCGCAATGAAAATGCCTGCAACGCAATATGAATATTATAGTGGGCAAAACCATAGTACACTGCGCTATAATAATAAAACTACTAATACTGCTGTGAAAACTACGTGAAATTCTATAATGAAGGAAGTACAACACATACATAAGCCTACTCAATCTACCTAGTCTCAAACAAAGAATTCAGCTGTTTGCTGATAAGCCCACTCACCATACCTATCAGGCGGACGTTTAGTACGTCGCGGCTTTGGCACGGGTATGGGAGTAACAGGACTCGGACTAAGTCTAGAAATAACTGGGTCAGGAGTACGTAAGGACGGGACAGAACTGGGAGTAAGAGGAGTGGCAATATGAGGGATATGGACAAGAGAGGACGAAGCTAAAGAATTGACGCGTGTGGGCGGTTGAGAAGAACTGAAACGACGGAGACCACGACGCTGATGGATGATAAAGACAGCGAAGGAACTTGACTCATCCGAACTAGTGTCGCCATCATACTCCTTGTCAGCAGGGGCTGCTCTGATCCTCGGTCTGGCTTTGGGGACAGGTTGAGGTGCAGGTGACTCCTCGTCAGTGGGAATTGACTGAAAAGGGAGAAGCATGTTCCAGTGTAATGTCCTTTTAGGCATAGTGCATACGTTTTTGTAACCTTGCGGCGTAGCTGGAATAATTAGAGTTAGCAAGGTTACCCGGACTGGTGCCCATAAAAGCGTCAACAGACAAACGGGGATGCCAGCCGAACATAAGGAAATGAGGCGAGAAACTTGTAGAAGAACTTTTAGTTGCGTTGTAAGCTTGAACAGGGGCTGGAATGTAATCTTTCAAGTTGGCCTTAAGATCATCGTTAAGCGTGCCAAGCATACGTATAAGAGTGCGGTTGAAACGTTCCGCAGAAGGATTACCCATGGGGTGAAAAGGTGTAGTGCGCGTTTTGCGGACATTCGCAATAGTACATAACTCCTTAATAACCTTGGACTCAAAATTACGCCCTTGATCAGAATGCAATTGCTCGGGAAAACTGTAATGCACAATAAAGTGCTCATATAGGGCTTTGGAGGTGGTAGTCGCCTTTTGGTTGCGACACGGAATCGCCTCAGCATAACGAGTGAAGTGGTCTGTTATGACAAGGACATCCTCGTACCCACCCTTGGACCTGTCGAGCTTCAAGAAATCCATGCATACAAGCTGCATCGGTCGTGTTGTGTTGATCGGTACGAGTTCTGCGAGCGGTACCACAGGCGTCTTCCTACAGACACAAGAAAGACAGGAGGAAACATGATCCTTAATAAAGGATTCCATACCCGGCCAAACAAAGCGTTGGCGCGCGAGCCATAGAGTCTTGTCGCTGCCAGGATGACCGATTTCATGGTGGATACCACAAAAAGCAACAGATATGTAAGCAGCAGGAACAACTAACCGACGGACCTGCTGACCAGCCACGGTAGCGTTTCTGTAAAGTATACCATTATCAAGAAAAGAGATAAAAGATCACGAAGTAGACAACGGACTTCTCGAGACAACTCCCCCCTCGGCCGAGAACCGGACCGCAGGATGGAAACGATATTGGAAACATCAGCATCCTTGGCCTGCTCCTGCACCCAATCGACAGGATTAACTGGGTCAGTATCTGAAAAAATATCATCTCCAAGGACTGCATCACTATCACTAGAAAGACTCTCAACATTAGCAAAAGAAGTAGTAGCTGCCAGACAAATAGCTTTGACAGTTTCAGAAAACATCTGTGGCTTACGACTCAAACCGTCACAGTCGTTATTAGATTTGCCGGACTTGTAAACAATATCGAAGTTGTACGCAGACAAGGCCGCCATCCAGCGGTGACCTGTCGCGTCAAGCTTCGCAGACGACAAAACATAAGTCAATGGATTGTTGTCCGTGAAAACAGTGAAGGTGTTACCGAACAAGTATTCGTGGAACTTGTCGGTGACAGCCCATTTGAGCGCGAGGAATTCGACCATATGAGCGGGGTAATTCCGCTCACCTGCCCGAAGACCTGGCCTCGCATAAGCGATCACTTCCTCCTCGCCATCCTGCTCCTGTAAAAGAACTGCGCCTAAACCGGCCCCACATGCGTCTGTATGGACAGCGAAAGCTAGGACGGGAAGGTAGGTAACTGACGACTTAAAAAATTTGCATTTTGAGCCTTTTAGTTTAAGACCTTGAAAATGGAGACGTTGAAAAACAGATTCGAGACGGGACTAATGTTCTTCGAAAGAGTCAGAGAAGATAATGATAACGTCAATGAAAACGAGACATTCTCTGAGGTTTAAATCGCCCATATATTTCTCCATTAGACGCTGAAATGTAGCGCCACTGTTCGTCAGACCGAAAGGCATTCGGTTGCACTCAAAGAAGCCAATATTGTCTACAAAAAACGCGGTCTTGTGCTTGTCTTCTTCCATTTCGACTTGCCAATAACCTGAGCGTAAGTCTAGTTTGGAGAAGAACTTAGAACCTACCAAAGTGTCGACGGTATCATCGAACCTTGGCAGCATGTAGGCGTCCTTACGTGTCCTGGAATTCAACATACGGAAATCCAGACAAAACACAATGAGCCGTCTTTCTTTCGCACACGAACTACATTAGAGGAGTACGGGTTATCACTTTCGCGAATCGCACCGCAGTCAAGCATATCTTTAATATGCTGACTTACCTCCTCATATATTCCTGGTGGAATCTTGCGGTATGGTTGCTTAAAGGTCATGTCATTGGTAAGAGATATCTTATGTTTGACGATATCGCAACAGCCAAGATCATAAGGGCAAGTAGTAAAGATATGACGCCAATTACCAAGTACTTGGCGAACCCGCAGAATCTGATCTGGTGACAAGTTATCGATTTCGATTTTGACACCAAGATCGTCAACTGGAACAAGACTAGAAGAAGAGGAAGAAGGAAGTGAAGAAGCAAAATTTGTCAACGACCTTGACCTCGTCTACAACACATATGTCTGACTTTGGCCGGATGAAGACGGGTTTGGCAGTCATGTTGCACAACCTTACACATGGTTATACATAATTAAGTGATGGGCCTTCAAAACATGGGGTCTTACAAGGTATGTGCTATCAGGAGAAATGTTCTCAGTAACAATCTTCTGAACATCATGTTTAAGACCTCTGGCAATTCCGTTAAGGGTAACAGACTCATAAGGACCAAGTTCTACAGTATGCTCATTAGTGCAGCAGACGCTGAACTACAAGTGCTGGAACATCAAGTTTAAAGTTCAAATCAGGAACAGCCAGAGTAATTTCAATAAAGCCAAAAATGTCAAGTTTGTAACCATTGGCAACAGTAACATTTATATCGATATTCAAATCAGACAACTCCCTCAAAGGAGGCTTACTAGGTAAAGACCTAAAGAAAGTATCACTAATAGTAGTGACCATGGAACCACTGTCTATCAGACCTATAGCAGGAACTGAATCATCGACAACATTGGACGTATTGGACGCACCAACAAGATCAGAAACACTAACAGACTGGCCGAAAACGGCGCCAACCCCTGGGTGGCCACTGGCAGGGGCGGCTAAAGATATGGGTGACTAGGGGCCGACCAAAAGAAGTATGGCGACAACCACCTCTACCACGCCGAGAACCACGGTTACCACCAGAGTATACATTTTGTGTCGGAGGGCCGTTACCATGCGGTCTGGGAGGTGCCGCCTGGGAAGGGGAAAACAAAGGAGGAATGTATTGAGGTGGGGGTACACTAACACCAGGCGAAAATGTGAGAGGGTCTAGGCGCTGTAAAATAGTGGAAAACTTTTAATCAACACCAGATTGGACAGAAGATATCCGGGAATGGAGCCGTTGCTCTAAGTCAGAAAGCTTCTTATCAAAGTTGGGGTGCTGAGAACTGGAGGGCATAGATTGCTGTTGGCTAGAAGCATGGAGGGATTTTGGACTTAGGTAAAGAAAGGTACATCTCTTTATCAACTGCCGGACATCCAGGAGAAACGCGTCATAATCTGTTGCTTCGTCTAACTTGTGGCGTGTGCTTGTGCGCAACAACTCTGTGCGCAAACTAGACCATAGTTTTTCGCAAAGCAGTTCGTAACGATTTGTCAATGGGATGCGGCCGCTGTCAAAAGCTTGAGTCAAAGCCGACTCAAGCCGACAACCAAAAGATGTGACCGACTCATCTGGTCTCTGAGCCAAATTGAAAAACTTCTTCATAGATAAAAACTTTTGAGAAGGCTCGCCATAATTCACTTCAAGCTTCCGGAGTACCGTGTCTACTGTAATATTTTCACCAAGTAAACGACGAGCTGTACCCCATAATGAAGACCTGATAGCTTGCAGCACTAAAGAAGAAGACAAAGAAGCGTCTTTCCTCAGGCACCGCACCTCATGGCGCCACTCATAAAAATTGATCTCTGACTTAGGCGAAGGATCATCACCAGAAAACGGTGGGATCTTCGGAGCATTAGTCGCCATAGAAGAAAGAAGGTGTAAAACCAAAATGAGATGGGGGCGTGGAAGGCTGGGTCATAAAGAACATCAATGGTTGGGGCTTTGGCTTGACATTAGAACTTGAAAGAGGTTTGGGCTTAACATCAAAAGTGTGTGGGGCAAGCTTAGGTGTAATATTATACTTGCTGGAACTGTAACATTTCAGCTTCAGATGGTATACACATCACCATCAACTGCACCAAGCTTCTCCTCGGACATGGGGGCTTCTTCGTCACTCAGGGTGACAGAAAGCAACAACAACAGAAGGTATAAGAAACCCAGAATAAAGAAATGATGTACAGAAAATACAGTAGAAAACAAAGGTAAATAAAACAATAATAAATTAATAAAACAGAAAGCGGCTATAATCCACTACATTGTGTGTGACTTTGGGTGAATAAGTGTATCACAATGTGCTCTGCTCACCATTGAATTATTAACTAATGCAAATGTATATCTTTAATAAATATATATATATATACCAATGGATGTGTAAAACTATATGTGTATGGTATATGAAATTAAATTTTAATGTGTGTATATTAAGTTTAATCAATTATGATGAAAATAAATTTAAAAGTTTAATTATTGAAATTAGTAAATTGAACTTATCCTACTGATGTATGTGAATGTTAAACTTTAATTCAAATGACAAATAAATTAATTTTAATCAAATTTATGAAACTTAAATGTTAATGCCAAAGACAAAGCAAAGGACAAATCCGTTACAAAATATTAATAATACAAGTGATAAGTTTAATGGCCGGGAAAGTTTACACAAGTTCAAGGTCAAACAGGGTCAAAAGGTGTTCCCTAAATATTTTAGTACCAAATATATTTATATAACTATTTCTATTTAATATATACACAACTACCATAAATACACCTGGTTTAGCTATATATTCACACAGTAACTATTAACAATAAATAATTGAAGTACTTAATTGTGTGGGAAGCAACTTAATAAAATGATTTCAGAATCTCAAATTAATCAAAACTGTGAGATAACACTATGAAATATTAATAATCACAGGGAAAACTGGAAATAAAGTAGGAAAATTATATGAAAAAGGACAAATATGTATAACCTAGTCTGAAAGGTCAAAATATGAAACATATAATGAACAAAGAAAACAGAAACAAAGAACACAGAAACACACCCTTATGAGCGTGCGATATAAAACAGAACAAATATTTTAGTTTTTGTAGACCGGACAAGACTTTTGGCCATTAGTATATGACACAAGTAAAGCAAGCAAGTTTACACAAAACAAAACATTTAAAGAACAGTCAATAGATGAGCAATTCAAAAGGAGCCGTGTGTACAATTAATTAAACCTATGAATTTAGCTGTCATAATTTACTGTCAAAACAAAAACCGGGTCGCGAAAATATGTCACAAATGAAAATGGCTGACAAAGTACAAAATGACAGTTACAATTTCAAGCAAAACGGAAAAAAAATCAATACCAAATGAAATGAAATAAACGAAAAATATATGTACTATTACCGTAAATAATGCAATAAATCTTAAAAGTAATGCAACAATCTAGGTCAAGCTATTTTCACTTTATAAATGTCAACTAACCTGTTTACTCAAAAGGAAAAAAATAGTTACAGCCAAAATATCAAAAACTTACAAAGTTATGTATAAAATAAGGGTTCTCACTGTTCAACGAAAAAAAAATCAGACACACAAAAATACAATCCACAATTACAAATAACAAAAATATCACAGACAAAACACACAGAAATCCATACGCGGTGCTTCTCTTCTGTCATGTGACACGCGACCAGCTGATAACTGTCAAATTTGACAGATAAAATGTAAATAAAACAGGATTAGACTCTCTCGCGAAAATATACTACACGATCAGGGAGGATGGGTGGGGAAAGGGACGGGAGATATACCAATACGGAAGTGCCGGCGGATCTGCTGGGCTTCTCGACATCTTCTGGGCGTCAAAACGCAGACAAAATCCCCTCAACGTCTGGTCTGGGGACTCGACGGCCTGGCTCTGGACTACGCCAACCTCGATCTGGGAGCCATTTGTAGTGTGGGTGTACAAAGACGAAACCACTCAACTTCGGAGTTCGAATATTTATTAACGTTGTCGAATGAAACCTAAAACATATAATTAAACATATAAAAATATATGCTAATCATATTATTAATAACACAAAATACAAAGACAATGGACAGTGATCGGTAAATATATAAGGGAGACTTCGCGGTTAAGTACATAAAACATTCTAAGAACTATAAGTAATAAACTAACCAGGCACGTCTAAATAATAATTATACATGAACTAATATTTCAGTTCAAAGATAAGAGCGAATAAAGTAACAACTGTTACAATTGCAATCTTGACTTGCGTCGATGATGATTCAGAACGGAATGATATGATATATATGTATATATAAATATTGGGCGTGTGCAATGAAGCGGGAAAAAGGGGAAAGGCATTATGAACCAATCAATCGCTCTTATAGATTTAGACAAACTCGCATAACCAGTATTCCTGCTCTGACGCACTCGGACATAGGCGGACATTGACGAACATTGACGGACAGTAACGCAAAGACGTAGCACAACACTAAACACGACAATACACAAACAATACAAAACAATATATGATATGGGACCATACCAAACACACAAACTGAAAAAAATACTGAAATATGCACCTTGCTACATTTGTTTTACTTATTCTGGAAAATTTCAAATGGCTTAAGGATGATCGCAACTGATTTTGATATCCTTTTTTAATCGATGTATGTACAGCAAAATGAAAATATATAACGGAAAATTGCTTAACCGTTTGTTTTTTGAAATCTTAGCTTGTAATTGGAATCATGTTGGTCCAATTTCACTAAGAATAACGAGCAAAAAAAATGAAACTGTAATAAAATAATTGAAAATGTGTTTGGAGCATTTATGATACATATTAGTGCGTATTAGCAATTAAATGTCTGTCAATTGCTACCAAAACTATATAGAACACAATTTATTAAACCTCTTATTGTTAATGAAATTTTAGAGAAATCATTTATTTGTAGGTCGGATTGTTGGACTTGGTCAGTGTTGCATTCCAACCGACAATCAAATATTCATCAGTTGATTATTCTCTTTTTATTCCTATGATCATTTCCGATATGTATTGATCTACAAACAGTAACATATATTAGGTGTTAACGGTTATTGTGCTCATGTATTGGGTATTCAAACACATGGTTTCATACTTTGGGAATGTTTTGTCGTTTCAGTTAAGACAACTTTTTTTGAAATGAGTCACTTACAGAATATTTTCAAATGATTTTACTGATATTAATACTTTACAAAGCGAACAAATTCAGTGATGTCAACGCAGTTGAATCACCAGGCGTGGACGGCTTTGTTTTTCCATCAATGCCAAGTTTGCTTAGGAGCATGTATAGTTAGACCAATCATTTAAAAATTCAAAATGCCAGTTTTGTAATTATTGACAACATATCCAACTATAATGTACATGTATGAACTGTATGCAATAAAACTATTTAAGTTCCGTTGCTTTAATAGTTTTTATGCGAAACCACACGACGGATGTACAGGAAAATAGGCGCCCCACGGCCAGCAACGGCAAACGACTTGGCATAAAGATAGTAGTTTTTTTGCATAAATATTAGCTTAGGCCAGTTTCTGACACACCAACGAATATATCCGCTAGTTCTTACCTGTTGCAGATAAATCCGCGTTTTCTGGTATGAAGTTGTTCTGTGGTATTGAATTGAGTTCTGATCGGACGTACACTGGCGTAAGTTTATGTAGAGCATTACTTCGATATCATAATATTCCATCAATTATTTTCAATCTTTCAGATATGCAAAGTGACAGCGAAAAATACATTCGGCGATTCTTTTTACACTTCTTCATGTGAACTTCAGCATGTAAGTTCTATTGATTGGATTGTTTTAAGTTTATTTACATTTCACTAATAAAATCTAAAAAAAATACTTTGATTCGCTTAAGTCAATAAAGTTGGACTCATCACAATAATTTGGCTTCAACAGTCAGTACGTTTTCCGTGGGAATCGAAATAGTTAATTGAAATAAAATTGAATTTAGGGCTAATCTAATTATAAAAGACAAGATATGTTAGGGATAAAAAGGTTATTGAACGACACATGTATCAGCTAAATAAGTATTTTAATTTATATATTATGACAAGATAACGTTGAAACTGTATTAATAATATTGAGAATGACCCAACAGTTTTGATACTTTGTTAATGGTATTTACATGAATGATTAAATACTTAAGACCTGTGGACTGCATCAAGAACCAGGAATAATTGGCAAACGAGAGACCGTGAACGCCCGTTCAAGTGAAAACCTTCACGTATGCGATGCTTGCTGCTCCACAGATCTTTGTAACAGGGATTGTAAAAGAGGTAATAAGGTTTAGCTAAAGGCAGGACAACAATGGTGTGTTTAAATAATAGTTCAAACATTGCAACGAACTTACTAGGTTGAACTTATATTCCATTGCATATGCTGATAGTAAAACCATTGTTCAAAAGTCGAAATTATAGCGGATTGTTTTATAAAGCATGTTAAAATATGGGTCTGTTTCAAATTGTTTAGACGACAAATCATCACAATGAATAATAACTAAGTCAAACCGAAATAAAAATAAGATTTACTTAATTATTTATGATTTCATACACCTATAGTTTAACTTGGTTTTAAAGAGATAATAATATTACTAAAACGAGCCTGATAAAAAATAAATAATGAAAATTATGAGCTTGAACTGTTATTTGACTATCAAATTTCGACACATTATGATGGTTAATTGATCCTTACATTCCTTTAATCCATTATTGATTCAGGCATAATTAATACTTCTTTAGATTTGAAGACAATCACACTAAATTAGTATAAACTTATTGACTGGGTTTTCAATTTGTTTTGGTCAATAAATTATTTGCATTTTCATATTAGCAATGCAACGTATCCATGGACAATGGGCTGAGTGGTCCTCTTGGGGTTCTTGCTCGTTCAGCTGCGGTGACAGCGTGCAATCCAGACACCGAACATGTACAAATCCCTCACCGACAAATGGCGAAATTATGTGCTCAGGACAAGAAACCGAATCAAGGGCCTGTACAAAACACGCATGTCCAAGTAGGGAATTCAACAATGTTTTTTCCTATTACTGTTATGTAAGATCGAGAAACATGTTTTGCATGTTCATACATGGGGATGATTAATGTTGCCGTTGTCTTAATATTTGTTATATTTACGAATACACAGATTACATTTTGATTAAGGCCTCTTGGATGTGTGTTATTTACATTCCGTCTTGAAGAGAACAAAAAATGATGGAAAGAATTTATATACGTTAACGTGAGGAATCCATGACAAATACTAATTATCTGAGAGCTCAATTGACCGTAGTCTTACAGATATCATGTGGTATCATTTAACAATTACGCCTTACACAATCATCTTTACAGTAAGTTTCCCCGCTTCAGCTGATGGCCAATGGTCTTTATGGTCGACATGGACCAACTGCTCTGTATCTCATGGTGACGGCGTCGTGTCCAGAACACGGTCCTGCTCCAATCCAAGTCCGGTAAATGGCGGGAACAATTGCGCGGGACTTGTCATTGAAAGAAAATCATGTCAAATGCCACATCAAATCGTTTGTAAGACTTTATTTATCAATTGATGGGACTAACGCCGCCATTGTTATGTTTGTAACATGTAAAATTAATACACGTCAGGAATTGGAATATTTTTTTCAAGAATTTACAATATATTTCATATTAGATATTCAGCATATTGATAAAAAACATACATAACAGATGACTGTAGCGATGTGTTAAAACTTGGTTTGTCATATGGGTCGGGTGTGTACAGAATCACGGTCTGGAACAGGCACTTGGAAATTGACGTTTACTGCGATATGGATACCGACGGTGGGGGTTGGACGGTGAGTAGTATGCTGTTTATATAAACTGATATAAATTATAAATACGGTATAACCCTTTCAATATATAATATATATATAATAACCTTTTAAACGATAATACTTCTTCTTAAGATGTTAAATCCAGAATGTATTTCTTAACAAGAAACCATTTATCATCCTTCAAATGCACATATAGCCAATAGCTCCACTCACAAAATGTAAACAACATTTCAATTAAATATCTGACAACATAAGGAAATGCTTTAAAGACCGAAACACACTTCTTCCTAAATTTGCTCAAAGTATTCGGTCCAAATAAAGTTCGGACTTGTTGTTGTAAGGTTTTAGATCCATAGAAGTAATTTATAATTTATTATTCTGCTTAAGATTTAAGACCAATACATAGGAAATCTTTATGTTTTCAAAGTAATCAAACCACACACACACATATAACTGATATTTTTCAAGAGACTCGAAACATACATCTAAATGTCGTATGCCGGTTGTAGTATCCGGCCGTTAGTTCTAAGAATACAAAATGTAAAATATCCAATACTAAATAGTGAGGAATTACATTATTTGTGGTAAAACGTCATATGATAGATGCAAAAAAACTGTATTCCATTTTAATGTTTTACGTATATGGCTTAAATATTTTTTTAAAAAGATATCGACTCGTCGATAATAATAAAACCCTATATTAGCTGATATTGTAATTACATTTGCCCTTCAACCTCAGTGGCAAATATGTTATGGCCGCGACTTCATATCTGTCTTGCTATAAGTCATTCTGCATTTTCCTGGAATTCTGATATACGAAAACCATTTTGTCCACACAGTCACTTTAGCACTGCTTTCTATTTGAAGGTGTTTCAAAGACGCTGGAATGGTTCTGTTGATTTCAAAAGGAGCTTTGGGTATTATGATGCAGGATTTGGTTCGCTTGATGGTGAATTTTGGATGGGTTAGTACTTTCAATAACGAACATTATTCTCGTAGTAAAAAACGATAATTTAGTGCTTCACTTCGTTATTAATTGACATCTTAAATCGGTGAAACCATGTTAAAGGTTTGCTCAAGGTAACAAATACATGGTTTTGTGAACAGCTTTAACAACAATATGGAGCTTCTGCATGAAGCCGCTATTTCTGAATTGCTTCAAAAGTATGGTAATTTTCCTGTTTAACTAAATGGTGTATTAACACACGTGTTTGATAACTGTCCGCCATGTCGTTTTTTGTGAAGAGAGCTTGTTTTCGGATGGAACGAACCGAATAAACCACAATTTTTGAAACCAACATTAAATCAAAACGAGTTTATTACCAACGAAAAACGCCCGAAATGTGACTAAGTGGTAATGTTCGAAAATGCTAAAATCGTACGTTCAGATTCGTGTTGATAAGGTATTCTCCGATCAAAGAAAAGCTCATTTTGTATTCAACTTACTTTATGTATTTTTTGTCTCCTCAAGTTTTAAGTAAAGAACGTGTTCATGTTAGATGACAGTACAAGGGCGTATGTAGGATCACCGTATACCTTTCAGCCTCATTTGTTTCCCTTGACAATTAGTTCAATTTCCAGTTCAACAGCAGATTCCCACTATTCTTTCACCGAAACATCAACAGCCAATTTCATGGAACACCCTTGTGATTATGAATTGTATACCTATTGAATTATGTACACCTAGTTTTAACTGTTTAACAGACTAATTGGGTGATCAAAATGCAGTATATTTCATTGATGACAAAATGATAACTATTGACATTGATCAGGCGTATCGATGACGGACGTGTTATTTCTAGTGTAAGTGAAAATCTTCAATCATGATGTTTTAAAGTAAATTTGTGTAATGGAAACGGAGATAAAGGATAGTTCATTGTTTGTGATGTACAGTTCTTAAATATTGTGGTAGAAAATAAACGCATATGGACGATCTCGATAAATATTTCTAGCGAGGTATTGTATTTTAAAATTTCGTCTCTACACTGCTAAACATTAAAAGTCAATATCGGTAAAAAAAATAAAAAAAAGTTAAATTTTGTGAAAATGGATAAATCATCTCCATCAACTTCAACGCCTATAGCCCAAGTGGGCAATAAGCGCGATTTTTCTCTCACCCCATCTGATGAGTACTTGGCTGCTGAAAGCAAAAAAAAGCTAGACCTGATGACCCGATTAACCTGTCTTCAATTACCGAAAATCATCCTGATACTGCATGTGTTACAAACGTACAGTTGTCGAAAGACGATGTTACGGCGATATCGCTACAACAAAAGTTATTATTCAATGTTGAGATTCGAAGCTCTATGAACAATGCTGTCAATGCACTGATCCCTAAAATTATCGAGGGTATAAATTTGAGATTATCAAACGAGATTGATTCGTTGAAAACTTACATTTTTTATATTAAAGCTCGCATCAGTGTTCTCGAAAAATCTGAAGATCGCCTAGAACACCTTAAACAATACAGTAGACGTAGTAGCCTACGAATCCCTGGTGTTTGTGAGCGGGAAGGCGAAAGTACAGACGATATCGTTACTAAACGTGTGCCTGACTTGGGAAATACAGTATCGCTAGATGAAACCGACCGTTCCCATCGTGTTGGTCTTCCACGGCGCAATCATCCGGCCAAGCCACGTGATATCATTGTAAACTTTACGTCGTTCCGTGCGAGACAGAAACTGTGCTCATTTACTTCATAGGCAAAGCATTGCCCAAATCTTAAGAAGGTGTTTCTAAATAAATACCTTTGCAAGGCGCGATGTGACGTGTTCTACCTTGCCAGATCTTTAGTGCGAAAGGGTAATATAAACAGTGCCTGGACCTCTGTTGGAGTCATCATGATCAGAGTTATTGGCATGCACCTGCATAAGGTTACAAAGGCACACGAACTTGACAACTTCCAGTCGGTAACAGTACCACGGACATCGCCGACTTCTCAGAGGTCGTACGCATATGTCCTTAATAGCAATGTCCAGTAAACTTTCGTGGTACGCAATCTTTGTTGATAACTCTCACCTAAAACGATATTGATATTTTACGTCTGTCATCGATTACCTAGGAATAAAAGCTATTTATCCTTGTCCTTTATTAACACCACACCTGTGTTTTTCACCATTTACTGTATTAAATACCTCACTTTATCTCCCCATTGACTGTACTATATAAAACTGATAATCACAGGTTATTATATTTTGTGATTGTTTGACTACCGCAATCTAGATCATAATGTTAGATAAAAAATCTATTTTTCAATTTGAATTAAGAAATAATTTTTGTTCTACCTATAGCTAAAAATTAACTTATTGTTCACTAATTATATTGATATTCAACTATCTAATTGTTTGGCTTTTTGCAGGTTTTTCCTTTCTTTTACTTCTATTTCTGGTCCGAAACATAATTGTTCTCATAATAGAAAAGTCGGTATGCATATGATCAATTTAATTAAAGTTAAGCATTCGTAATGGTAATAATGTACATTCATTGCTTGTGTAAAATTATTTCTTTTTGAAGTTAAAAGTTTACACCAGTAGTACTTACTATTGAATATAACGATAGCTGACTGCATATTCGTTTAAAAGTGTTTTGTCATCACTGCATACATTTGATAATATTGATGCGTTAATACCTGTATCATGGTTAATTTATTATTTTCATTGCTTGTATAATAAATACCAATCTATATATATTAGTGCTGTTTAATATTTATAAAGATTATTGCATTACTTATTTGCTTAATAGAGTTGTGTACTCAAGTGTATAGTTCAACGGACTACAGGAGATAATTATATTAGGCTATGCTTATATCAATGTTAGGCATAGAATAGCTAACATACTTTGAAGTTAAAATGGCTTTATTGGTAGTGTGTAATATGACTAACAATACCTGTCTGTATTTTAATTGGATCAATTGATTTTATGGATAGTTGCATAGTTCTACCGGAATTATTATTTAATAATAATGTTCGAATATATTGAAAGGCAATTTAATACCTGATTGTATTACTACATCACATATTGAAATTGATTTTATTGTAACCCTCCATCTCATTTCCTATACAATCTCTCTTGACATTATTTTGAAAACAATATCATGTTTCATATTCTAGCCAAGATTTCTTCTTTCTTCTTTCTATTCATATTGTTCTCAAATTTGCATGCTATTTGCTTCATGAAAGTTTGTGGGTACATACCAGTGACATTGAATGTCGTCAATCGCAAGTTACCGGCGGTCATTTTGTTCTTGTTTCTTTTACACTCTATTTCATGAAAACATCTTGTTATATGACCCCGGCCGCTGGTTTGATACAATTAAACGTCAGGGGAAGTTAGAAAAACAGTATCATTTTTATATGTTTAATTCATATGCAGTGTGTTAGCTGTGATTTCTCTTATATCATACCATACTCCGCACCCAATACCAATCACTGGTAAAAAATCCGTTCCAACGAAATTAAACGCCGCTGTAATGGGTTATGGTTTGTGCTCGTCTTTTCAATATTAGCTTCATTTGGAGTTGAATGTTGGATTTTTGAGCTTATTTTATTATTTGGTGATATTCAACCCAATCCTGGCCCTGATTCAGTTTCACTAACATCAGAGTCAAGCTCAGAGTTATCCAAACTTCTCTTGTCACACAATCATGTTTCATTCATCCATTACAATGTACAAAGCCTTCAAAGCAAATTAGATATACTTTTGGCGGAACTGAGTGGGTTTGATCTAATAGCTTTTACTGAAATATGGCTTAAAGATACAATTTCCTGCGAAGATTTATCCTTTAATGGTTATCACACGGTTGAGAGACGCGATAGACAGGGAGACAGTCATGGTGGTGTTTGTGTCTTCGTCAAAGGTTCTACTCATTTCTCGCGTCGTCCTGATTTAGAGCTCCAATATCTCGAATGCGTATGGGTCGAGATTACACTAAAGAACCGTAAAATGTTATTGTTTGGTACAGTTTACAGACCCCTAACTCCTCTGCCGCATTTTGCGATTCTATAGAGGATTCTGAGGGACTTGCCTTTGATACAGGAATAAGTGATATAATCATCAATGGTGACTTTAACTACAACACCAGCAATATAAGTTATTCTAGATGTGTTAAAACTTTATGTTCACTATATGGTCTATCGCAGGTGGTAACAGACCCAACTCACTTTACTGAAAGTACCTCATCAACACTAGATCTGATTTTCATTGCTCTAATAGTTTAATAGCATCGGGTGTTGGAGATCCTTTTCTTCCATCAAACATTCACTTCCATTGCCCAATCTTTGGCATTCTTAAGTTTGCAAAATTTAATCTACCTCTTTCTCGAGAGAAGTATGGTATTACGATTGGGGTAATTACGATGAGTTGCGTGATCTTCTCGAGGGAACTGATTGGGACTCTCTTTCTAATTTGAATATCAATATATACACTGACAATATTACCAATGCCATTTTGACTAACGCAAAAAGATGTATCCAGATTAAAACAGTCGTTATTCGACCAGATGACGTACCCTAGATGACTTTACATGTACAAAATCTTATTCGCAAACGTAAAAGTTACTATAGTAAGGCTAAAAATACAAACTCAACCCAACTATGGGATAAATTTCGTAAACTTCGGAACGAAACAACTTTGGCTATTCGTGACGCAAAAGAAACATATTATTCTAATCTCTCAGAAAAAAAATGCTCAGGGTCTTCTCAGTCGAAAGGGTGGTGGACAGTTCTGAAGTCGTTTGTTAATCCTCAACCAAGGCCAAACATTAATGCAATCCAAGATCTCTCTGATGGCGAACTCTGCCTAGATGACGCTATTAAAGCTGATATTCTCAATACCCACTTAAAAATCAATCTGTATTAGATGATGGCGGAACAATAGCGGCCACATTGTTCCGCCAGCTAGTAATCATAACAGTAACCGCACAATTGACAATATCACAGTGCTACCAAATGAGATAACTGCCATTATATCATCATTGTTAATAAAGCTTCAGGACCAGATGGCATAAGCAAACGAATCCTTAAAGAATGTTCTCACTCGTTAGATTGGCCTTGCCCTCTCTATTTAATATGTCTCCCTCAATCGGTAGATTTCCAAAACCGTGGAAATATGCTAATGTGTGTGCAGTTTTCAAAAACGTTGATTTTATACTTCCTGTTAACTATCGTCCTACCTCCCTACTTAATACAATGGAAAAGGTGTTTGAAAGGGCAGATATAAACATTTCTTTAACCACCTTCGTGACATAAACTTTTTTACCCCATTCCAGTCAGGCTTTCGGCCAGGCGATTCTACTGTTAATCAGCTTGCATACCTTCACAACACATTTTGTAAGGCATTAGATGATGACCTTGAGGTTAGATCAGTATTCTTTGATATCAGTAAGGCATTTAATAAAGTTTGGCATAAAGGCTTGATTGTGAAACTACAACACACTGGTGCCGATGGCAACTTACTTTCGTGGTTTTGTGACTATCGTAGCAAACGTAGGCAACGTGTAGTTTTCCCTGGCTCCATATCTAGTTGGGTCTTTCTTAAGGCTTGTGTATCCCAAGGTTCTATTCTAGGTTCCCTCTTATTTTTGATAGTTATAAATGACATTGTTGTCAACATTGGAAGTAGTGTTAGGCTATTTGCAGGCGATTTTAGTCTTTATATTCTCGTTGACGAGCCCTTAAGGGCCACTGAAATAATCCAGAGAGATATTGATAGCATCAGTACATGGGCTGATAAATGGCCAGTCACCTTTAATCCTGCAAAAACTAAGTCAATCTTGTTCTCCAGAAAACGTCTACTGCGTATTTATCCAGATTTGTCTATGTATGGTCAACAAATCTCAGAAATCAATTAGCATAAACATCTTGGTTTGGTTCTTTCCAGTGACTGTACATGGCTTGAACACTGAGTACATCAGAAGTAAAGCCATTAAAAGAATATGCATCATGCGAAGGCTTAAGTTCCGTCTGGACAGAAAATGTCTAGAAACTATTTATTTTTCGTACATCCGTCCGATTCTTTAATATGCGGATATTGTCTGGGATAATTGTACGGACTACGTAAAAACGAACTGCAAAAGATACATAATGAAGCCGGTAGAATAGTTTGTGGGTCTACTAATTTAATTTCGATTGATGTTCTCCATACGGAGCTATGTTGGCCTACTCTATTAGAAAGACGCACTAATCACAAACTATCTATATCTTCTATAAAATGAAAAACGGCCTTGCCCCAGAATATATATCATCCCTTGCCCCTTTAAATGTCAGTACACAGAAGTATCCACTACGGAATGCATCTAACACAAGAACGGTTATGTCACGCACAGATTCTTACTTTTTCTCATTCTTACCTTCAACTATACGTGCCTGAAATGAACTTCCACAGAATATTCGGGATTGTCGTTTAATTGCATCCTTTAAATATGCACTTCGTAGTCGATAGCCAGTCTGCCCGCCTTACTATTATTACGGTAACCGCCGAATACAAACACTTCACACTCGACTGCGTACTAGTTGCAGTGCTCTTAACTATCACCTTTATTGTAAAAATATCATCAGCTCTCCTCTTTGCGAGTGTGGTTGAAGTATGTCAATTAACAAAGAAATAAACATTGTTTTCATTCCCTATGGCAATCCAACCCTAACCAACGAGAACAACTCCAAACTAGTTGATACTGTGAATAAATTCATACAAGACTGATCATTACCTGATTTACAGTGTTTCCCCAATATGGAATGTACCAAACTTGTTTTCTTCCTTCATATCTGTCCACACCCTACATATATATCCTTTATACTGTCACTTGTGCTTATCTTGTATCTATTATGTATCGTGTTTTAACTATTGAACCCATATCTAAACAAAAAACAACTTATTCCTATTTGTTAGCATTAGAAACAACTTTACTCGCATAAAATATATATATCGTCTAATCGTCAGTAATAGGCATTTTTTTCTGGTGAATGAGTAATTTAATTCCCATGGAGAAGATCTCTATAAGCTATGCTTTCGTTCCAATCCATTTCAATATTATAGACAACTTGTGTGTGTGTGCGTGCGTGCGTGCGTGCGTGCGTGCGTGCGTGCGTGCGTGTGTGTGTGTGTGTATATTCTGTGTAGTTTGTTTGTATATGTTGAATAAAATATGTTTAAATCAATAATAACTATCGTGTTACGGAAGAGTTAAAGTTAAGTCCGCAATACACGGGTCTAGCACATTTTTAGTTAAATATCACGCTATATTTATGTGAAAACAGTGATAGCAAAACATTTTTACTAGTTAAATATGTTAATGGTATATTTTTGTCAATTTGATAAGAACTTCTAACAGAGGTGGTTCCTCGACACTTCTCAAGAAGACATTTCATATCAATATATTTTAAGTCAGTATCTACCACGTGCTTATCACGAGGCTTTGAATTAGTTAACAGTACATAACATATATGTCCATGCTGGAACGCCGAATAAGAAATAAGACATAAACAACAACATGTGCCTAGGGCGATAAATTATGTTTTGTAACATTGTAGATATGTAACGAATAAAAGATTATTGTAAACTTAATATGAAACTGACATTGAAATGTTGAAAAGTGTAAAAACAAATGAAATGAAATTAAATTCAGAAAATGCTACAAAAGTAAATCATTGCAATTATTTCACGATGTAGCATCATATTTTTGCTATATCTGCTGAAATGTTAAAAAAAATTGTCACTGTTATACGGACATTGCTCGTGTTCAAAATTGACGCTTATGTCAATATGATTGTAAATGTAAGAAAATATGTACACATAATATTAATTGTTATACGCATACCTTATGTCATCACATAAGCGGCCCTTTTAGATTAACTAAAAATGCTTCGCGAGATATTGATCGCCATTGACAATGGACTGTGTACGTTAGTTTATAAAACTTGATCTAGATTATTCAGCAAAGCGGATTAAAAACGGAACTTCCATGGTTTTGTCCGAATTCCTAGCAATAATACGACAATTTGTTTTCAAACGAATAAATCAAAACATGATTTTCGCAAATGTCATTTAACTGTAATATTCAGAGCACTTGAGTTTATTATTAATTTGCCGATAGCGGCAGAAATACAGAGCATGTGCCGAACTAATTCCTCTCATAACGATTCATGTCGAAAATTGGTCTCCACGATTCATGTACTATGAATAGCTGTGTTCGTATCAAATCCTTCAACGCTAGGTCACGAGTGTACACACACTACAACTTTAAACCAGTAATTTTTTGTTCTTCACAGGTTTGGGTCCTCTTTACTCTATGACAAGCCGGGATAACATGACGTTACGCCTGGATATGAGTTTACCAGACGGAACTACTGGATTTGACGAGTACGCGGGTTTCTATATTTCTCCACCTAACCAGTACAACTTCAACGTTGATAGGAGAATCAACTCAAGAGGAAGTACGTTTTTTCGTGATATTAGAAAATAATACAATGTATAAATAAAATACGTCTAAATACGTTCATTGCTCATTATTTGTTTCAATATCCTATATCAGTTTTAAATATAAACTATGTTAAAACAATTAAATATTTTTAAAACGGAATAATTCACCACAATATTTGATTTGTCTTTATATGTTTTTGCTCAGTATAGTTTAGTCTTAGGCGATGCTTGAAGTTGGTATATTATTTTAATAAAATACGTCGGGATTCGATAATTATCATGGCTTCCCTTTAATGGTAAAACTAATAAATGGGTGCACAAGAGATTTTTTTAATTATAATGCATGATAATGTTTTACGCATTTGACTTTAATTATCAAAATATAAACACGTTTCCACAAAACAACCTACGCTCGAGTCGGAATGGACCTGTCTTAAACTTACGGCCATGGAATATACTTTTTATCTCACCTACATTCATGAAAGAAATTAAATAAGATGTCTGTTTGAAATAGGTTAAATTGTTTATACTTTAATATAATTGACAAGCAATATATTGTTTTCCGAATGCAGACAGCCAATTTTGGAGTTAAATCGGCTCATTTACGAAAATGCTTGCTGGTTCATTCTGTACATTTTTAGAACCTAGGTTCATCCCGAATCTGGAAGATCTATGGCACACTGTATTTACCCGAATTACCAGGGTTTTTTTTTAGTTTTTCAAATATATTAATTTTGTTTATTATTTAATTAAATAAGAGGGTGTGCAGATATATGATTTATATTTTCAAGGAATAAAAGATGAAACGAAAGAAGAGATCAAACCTGAATCTAAATAAACAAAAAAAAACAAGACGTTTTAAGGTAGTCCATATAAACGACATAATTAATGAATACTTGATGATAAAATAAAAATAGAGGTTCTTTATAAATTAAAGGGACTATACACCAGATTGGCACAAAAAGGTTGTTTTTTTCTGTAAAGAAATTCATGACAAGTATTTAAAGAAATGTTTTACTCTTTCATATCATTAATGTAGAAAAACAAATCGAGTCGGAGACCGGGTTGGAACCGGTGTCGCCAAAATTGCAGTCCATTGTGGTATCCTCTGTGCTACGAAGGCTTACCCTAAACGGTTGGAATATTTAAGCTATATACCTAACTTGGTTATATCACGTGATGACATCAACAAGTGAATCACGCAATACGGGAATGAATTCCACTAATATGTAATCTTTTTTAAATGAAAAAATACGAAAAAAAAACTGCAAAAAAATAACTAAATTTTGAACTATGTGGTACTTCGGTTAGTAAATTTCAATGCATAATTGATACGAAGTTTATGTCAGGTTTCGACAATTTTTTCTCTTTTTCGGTATTTCACCGTATGGAGTACAGCCTCTTTAAAATTGCTTATGTAATTATGTAAGGTAAAATTGTTGATTATTTCAAACTACCTTTTTAGGAAATAGCAATGTAAAGGAACTAAGAGTTTACCTAAAAGGGTGCTATATGTTTACTTTGGCAATCGAAATAAAAAGGGAGACAACCTGCAGGAAACAGGCAACAATTTAAGGTCTAAAAACTTCGTGTCTCGACTTACTATATAACCTCCAAAAATAATGACAGTTCTTGAAGTAGAGAGCCCTGTCAGCGTGTATAACACGTGATAAAAATGTCATAACGCTACGTCCGAATGAAGACTTTAAACGAAGATAACTTTCCTATTTCTTCACCATTTTAAATGAAATATATAGTCCCGCCTTCGGTCGTTTCTCAGTGTTTGATTGAGAGTTTAGATACTTAAAACACTTCAACAAAACTTTTCACAATACGGCCGTCTGACGGAGCACTGTCAAAACATTATTTTTGAAACAGGTTTGTCGAAGTGTTTGTTGAAACTAATCACCTTATCAAACTCCGGTAAAACAACGAAGGCGGGACTCCTTAGGTGCCATAGATTGCCTTTGTTTCATTTAGAATTGTGTAGTGATTGAAAAGTTAGAGGTGAATTAATGTTTTTTGAAGTCACAAAAAATTGCAACACGCAATATATTTAGTATATAAATCTACTTTAATAACAGCAGAATGTTATTATTCTTTTTTCTCTTGATTAAATGCAAAGTTATTCAAAAAAGATAAATTAAGTTAACAGTGATATGTTTTTCATTGTTCGTCTAAATAACGTTTTGTTTCTACACATGCAAGGTAATCACCATTATATGTCAAATATGTTTATAAAAATGTAGAACTAGGGGATGCTTAAGTAGTGTGTCCTACGGATTTGGTGTTTTTCGAATCATAAGTGCGGCAAATGTGTGATGCGGAATGAAATGGCGGTGTTCTAAGTGTATTAGGAAGATGTTTTCACCTATTAAGTAAGTGATATTAATTTTCTCGCAATATAAATACGCCGACCCGAAGGCCACACGTGTAAGCTTCTCTTATTTTTTGCAACTATGTTTTTAGAGGCATTAACAAAATGTTATACATATTCATAAACAACAGGACCAATAAGGACACGGAAATATCGCAAAATGATAAAAAATGTATACTTGCTTTTGTTTACAGTTTTTTTCAATCGGCTAAGCCATTTATTAAAGTGTTATGCTTTACCATGATTATTGATTTGAATTATATATCATGTAGACTGTAAGGCTAAAAACTGTTCACTATGCTTTATCAAGTTCGTTTACAGGGCCTGGCAATAAAGACAAAGCTGTTAATTAAGAATCCGAGTATCTTTGTGGGTTGATGTTAGAGAATCCTTCTATTGTATGGAATACAATTAAACTCTTTGTACGTATAAGGCTGAAGGTGGTGTTATACTGACTCAAAGCCATACTATAGCATCGTTGACTGCGTATTTGCAATGCAAAATTTCCTACCAGATACAGTAGTATTCTATTCTAGCAATTCAAATATAAGCGCATAAAATAATTACTCTTTATACCAATGTAAGAACAATGATGAAGCACGAATGGAAGGTGTATTTATATTGCGCGAAAAGTGATATAACTTACTTACCAGGTGAATATATCCAACTTAAACACCATTTTTACTTCAATTAGTTGAAATGTGTGTTCAATTTTGATCTGTTCACAGCAAAAATGACGTTTACGTATCTTAACTTGTCATTCTGAAACTTGAAGCATTCTTTATCTTGCAATGTTTCTCTATAAAATGACTGAAATAAATCAATAAAAATAGTTCATGATTGTCCGATGACCTGCTCATGTCGTTTGAGTTGGCTGTCCTTGGTGTTTGTGTTTCCCATGCAGTTGGTTGGTCTTGAACAAGCGCCAGTCAGAGTTGATCCGTCCACACCTTGATCACTCTACCTGTGACTTAGACCGCACTGCCACTGTGTCAGCCCACAATCCACCCTTACACATCATCACATTTATATAATTCGATAAGGGTAATACGTTTACTAGAATACCTTGCATCCCTTGTAAATAAACGTGTTCTGTATGACAAACATTTGAACAGCCAAAGAACGAAAATTCTGTATATACATGTAAATCAATCCAGTAGAGTCGATCAATACATATCATGTTCTTATAAATAGTAAGCGAAAGGTCACTGAAGTTGGAAAGTAACTAACATTTATTTTGAGCTTTAACTTATTTTCTAACTCTTAAATTAAAGAAATAAAGGTAAGCCACAACTGGTCCTTGGTTAAAAACATACAAGTACATCTATTCATCGGTCTATCTGCCACTAATGATGCAGAGAAAAGTGTAGGTGAAAACTAATTAATAAATCTCAATATGTAATATATTCATAAATAAGTATGTCTGTTGTGTTCTGATAAACAACTACCGCTCCAAAAAATAGTCATGTCCACACAACTCCACAAACGAAAAGCACAACGTCCTTTTAAAATTTATGAAAAATGGTCAGCAAATTATAAATCATTAAAGAAATCGAATGTCAAAATATAGCGACGGCTTTGCAGGCAAATGCAGTTTATAAAGTATCGCGATTAAATCCGCGCAAATTGACAAAATATTGCAACGTGAAATACCTCAGCTATTAAAACTATACATACATTTTGGTAAACACATTAGGACGTCGCTCACAACTTTAAATGCTGCTAACGCATGTATGGTATAGCCAACATGGATGTTATATATTATTGTTCAGATTCTACAGTGTTTGCACTCTGTTTCTTTATTAGGTGAAAGCGGGCATATATATTGCCATTTGCGTATTTGTGCCTTATTGATTGTCTGCAATGACGTCGTACATTATATGCAGTCCAATAATATGGCTGCTTCCTTGTTATGTGATATAGCAAGAGTTTTATATAACATAATATGTTTAAAGGCACATTAAGCAAAACCCAAATAGTAATGACAAAAACCGCGGGAACGAAATGACGCCGCGTGAGTCTTGGCGTGAGTAGGCGCGGGCGGAGATGACGTCTGATTCTAAATAACTAATATAAAGTAAGAGTTTCCATGTGGCTGTCTATATGATTTTATTACCTTAAATGATTAACCTAAATATGCCCCGGACACAACGTAGTATGAATAAGCTTCTGGCATATTGATGGTTAAGTTAATAGATGTATAAAGCATTAAATAATTGGTAGTATGCCTTATTTGAAAATGACTGTATGTTTCAACTAGTAATTTATGTAAATATGATTTATCGTCTCAGCCGTTGTCATCTGCTCTTAGAAGCATCCAGGCCAGGTGGTTGTTATCGTAATAGTGAAGTTCTTCAAATCCATACGCATCGCATTTAGAGGTACATGCAGCGGAACGCTTGGACGACAGAAAGGGGTGGTAACGGTCGTTGTAGTAAAAGTCAAAGGGGCCGCGATCTGCCCAATACCACAGCTAGAGCCATAGCAGCAGGTCTGGTACTGGTAACATGTACTTCCGCTGATTAAGTCGGGTAACAGCAGATCTTTTTAGTCACACCGCCACCCTTAATATATATTTACTTTCTCGTTATGACATATAAGAACACCTCTCCAAATTGTTTTCGGTGAAAGGATTCGGCATAACAACACATTCGTTGCTGCTTCCAGTTGCCTGTCATAGAATTATCATAACAGCATTCTGTTGTGCAGCAAACGTTCTTAGCAAGCGCATTCGGAACACCTTGGCCATTTTGCATTCAAAACAACCTTGGATGTAAATGGACGATTTGCAATGTCAAAAATATTTACATTTAACTTCGCTATAAGTGGTCACGTAGTATTTTCAATTTCGAAGTTAAACACGGCCGAAGTGTTCCAAATGGTGCCTGTGTAGTTACACGTCTGGAGCACTCATAGATAAAGTGTGTTTTTATTGTCTCTGTAAAATATGTCCGATGTCATTAAAGGTTCAAACTCGTTTCATACACACACATTCGTCTGTACACATGCTCCCCATTTTACTGTGTTTCATTTTCATTGGAGCACTAGGTTCATGATTACAGTTAGTCGTCTGTACACATGCTCCCCATTTTACTGTGTTTCATTTTCACTGGAGCACTAGGTTCATGATTACAGTAAGTCGTCTGTACACATGCTCCCCATTTTACTGGGTTTTCATTTTCACTGGAGCACTAGGTTCATGATTACAGTTTGTCGTCTATACACATGCTCCCCATTTTACTGTGTTTCATTTTCACTGGAGCACTAGGTTCATGATTACAGATAGTCGTCTATACACATGCTCCCCATTTTACTGGGTTTCATTTTCACTGGAGCACTAGGTTCATGATTACAGTTAGTCGTCTGTACACATGCTTCCCATTTTACTGTGTTTCATTTTCACTGGAGCACTAGGTTCATGATTACAGTTAGTAATCTGTACACATGCTCCCCATTTTACTGGGTTTCATTTTCACTGGAGCACTAGGTTCATGATTACAGTTAGTCGTCTATACACATGCTCCCCATTTTACTGGGTTTCATTTTTCACTAAAGCACTAGGTTCATGATTACAGTTAGTCGTCTATACACATGCTCCCCATTTTACTGGGTTTCATTTTCACTGGAGCACTAGGTTCATGATTACAGTTAGTCGTCTGTACACATGCTCCCCATTTTACTGGGTTTCATTTTCAATGGAGCACTAGGTTCATGATTACAGATAGTCGTCTATACACATGCTCCCCATTTTACTGTGTTTCATTTTCACTGGAGCACTAGGTTTATGATTACAGTTAGTCGTCTGTACACATGCTCCCCATTTTACTGTGTTTCATTTTCACTGGAGCACTAGGTTCATGATTATAGTTAGTCGTTTGACACATGCTCCCCATTTTACTGTGTTTCATTTTCATTGGAGCACTAGGTTCATGATTACAGTTAGTCGTCTATACACATGCTCCCCATTTTACTGGGTTTCATTTTCACTGGAGCACTAGGTTCATGATTACAGTTAGTCGTCTATACACATGCTCCCCATTTTACTGGGTTTCATTTTCACTGGAGCACTAGGTTCATGATTACAGTTAGTCGTCTGAGTCTAGACTCACACACAGAAAAGTACTTTTATGAAGTAAAAATCACATCTTGATTCCATTTCAAGTACATAAATATATGTAAAATAATGATAAAACATTTAGATAGCAATATAATTCAGCCAAGTTCACCAGACTTGACAACAGCCGTGAACAGGCTCAGTATTAGAGCTCATATAAAATAGTAAATATCTCATCGAGCTAATGTTTCTTGTTAACACTACCCGACTTAATATAAAGATTCTTGTATCTTGTGTCTTGTATTAGAGGACTGGTGCGGCCTAAAAAACTTTACAGTGATCAACTATCATCTCTATAAGCTAGAAATATCGTGTTTTCTGCACCTTCTTTCAAATTAAGCACGGTATTCTTCAGAAGAACCCTGCTATTTATTCATCATTTTCTGTAAATTAAACATTTGTAATGAGTATGGTACTCATTTTGCACACTCACCCAGAGTTATAAGTTTAGAAAACTTCAATGTTTTGAATATGTCGACGTATGTACTCATTTGTTTTATCATATTAACACTGTATTGTCAAAGAAAGTCAATCGTTGTACCGTTGTTCTCATTTTATTTTCACACCAAAGTCCATAAACAATTTTTATGCAAACTAATAATAAAACTTAGGATAGAACAAAGGGAAGTAACTAATATTACCGATACATGCAGTTTACTGTGAAGTTATCTCCCTCGAATAACCGCTGGATGGAGTTTGATAAAATGGATGGTTTTATCTTAAGTGTCTTGATTTTTTTTTTTTTTTTTTTTTTTTGGGGGGGGGGTATCATTGACAATTAACGTGGTGTTTACATGGCTGAAGTCATTCATGTTCATCAGTTCATCCATGCATGACTCAATATAAAAGTGTGCACCTAATTCTAGTAGCTATAGATGTCGACTGTTCTGATAAATATTTAGGAGTATACTTTCTCAAAGACGTCGTTATTCTCATGTATTATATGTTACAGTTCACCACTGATTACTTTAAAACCTGGGAAGACTTTTGCTTTAGGCATATTGCGAACCCTGCCCTTGCGTTCAAAACATATTCAACCTTGTCGACATATCTATTAAATACGTAGATACAACTTTGACATTGCCACATATAATCTATCCCGTCAATTCGACTAACAAGAAGGTAACGCATCATCAGAATAAACAATTTAAACGCGCCCATACACGAAGAAAACTTTTAACATCGACAACTGTTTTATTGATTGTCTTTATCTTGCATGTCCACCAAACAAGAAAGCAACATCTTCTGCTTACACACTTATCATGCAGAGGCGGTTCGAGGACTTTCTAAACTGACAGGCACAGCTAATTATAAACATATCAAACTTTTTTGAATGCACTATTTTTATCATATAATGGCAATAATATTTGTCTTCATTGTCAATAAAGTTTGGCAGATAAATTAATTAAATAGAAATCATTTACTAAGATAAACCTTTCAAAACACAACAAAGATATCTAGCCGTTTTGGGGAATCGAACCAGCGTCGACCGATTATCAGACTATTTTTGATCAGCTGTCTGTGTAAAATGCGCCGCCTTTTTATCGAATGTTCGGGAACAGATGTCATTTTTCAAAAGACTTTTTCGTTTCGTATACATGTACTTTATAATACTCGATAACCAGGTTGTTTATTTGCTCAAATGCTTATATAAAAAAAACTGAATTGGGGCAACTTATTTGTACAGTTAAATCAATAAAGATGTGCCCCCAAAAAAATTACTTGCCGGCACGCTGGGGAGGGTGCACTGGCCCTATGTCCCCCGGTATGATTTACATGATGAGAACATTGTCACAGAACATTCAGTTAAATGTCACCATATATACGAGTACACTAACATTTCATATCGAAACACTTGAATATAACAAATGTATACAGTATAAAACGGCGTTTATTCATCGACGAAAAAATAAAAACCCAATAAAGTGAAAGAGTACCATACAAATAATACATGTAAACATTGATGATGATGTCATGCAAATCCAATTAATTTCAAATTTTAAAACATCACTCCGTATAAAGGATATCAGTATTGGGTGTAGTAATTTAGGCTAAGTTCTACAGTGATTCAGTGAGATTGCATAACGTACACGTCATACCAGGGTAAGTTCTACAGTGATTCAGTCAGATTGCATTACGTACACGTCATACCAGGGTAAGTTCTACAGTGATTCAGCGAGATTGCATAACGTACACGGCATACCAGGGTAAGTTCTACAGTGATTCAGTGAGATTGCATAACGTACACGTCATACCAGGGTATGTTCTACCGTGATTCAGTCAGATTGCATTACGTACACGTCATACCAGGGTATGTTCTACCGTGATTCAGTCAGATTGCATTACGTACACGTCATTCCAGTGTATGTTCTACAGTGATTCAGTGAGGCTGCATTACGAACACGTCATACCAGGGTATGTTCTACAGTGATTCAGTGAGGCTGCATTACGAACACGTCATACCAGGGTATGTTTTACAGTGATTCAGTGAGCTTATGATTACGTACACGTCATACCAGGGTATATTCTTCCGTGATTCATTGAGGTTATGATTACGTACACGTCATACCAGGGTATGTTCTACCGTTATTCAGTGAGGTTATGATTACGTACATGTCATACCAGGGTATGTTCTACCGTGATTCAGTGAGGTTATGATTACGTACACGTCATACCAGGGTATGTTCTGACGTGATTCATTGAGGTTATGATTACGTACACGTCATACCAGGGTATGTTCTACCGTGATTCAGTGAGGTTATGAATACGTTCATGTCATACCAGGGTATGTTCTTCCGTGATTCATTGAGGTTATGATTACGTACACGTCATACCAGGGTATGTTCTACCGTGATTCAGTGAGGTTGCATTACGTACACGTCATACCAGGGTATGTTCTACCGTGATTCAGTGAGATTGCATTACGTACACGTTATACCAGGGTATGTTCTACCGTGATTCAGTGAGGTTATGATTACGTACACGTCATACCAGGGTATGTTCTACCGTGATTCAGTGAGGTTGCATTACGTACACGTCATACCAGGGTATGTTCTACAGTGATTCAGTGAGGTTATGATTACGTACACGTCATACCAGGGTATGTTCTACCGTGATTCAGTGAGGTTGCATTACGTACACGTCATACCAGGGTATGTTCTACCGTGATTCAGTGAGGTTATGATTACGTACACGTCATACCAGGGTATGTTCTACCGTGATTAAGTGAGGTTATGATTACGTACACGTCATATCAGGGTATGTTCTACAGTGATTCAGTGAGGTTGCATTACGTACACGTCATACCAGGGTATGTTCTTTCGTGATTCATTGAGGTTATGATTACGTACACGTCATTCCAGGGTATGTTCTACCGTGATTCAGTGAGATTGCATTACGTACACGTCATACCAGGGTATGTTCTACAGTGATTCAGTGAGGCTGCATTACGAACACGTCATACCAGGGTATGTTTTACAGTGATTAAGTGAGGTTATGATTATGTACACGTCATTCCAGTGTATGTTCTACAATGATTCAGTGAGGCTGCATTACGAACACGTCATACCAGGGTATGTTCTACCGTGATTCAGTGAGTTTATGATTACGTACACGTCATACCAGGGTATGTTCTACCGTAATTCAGTGAGTTTATGATTACGTTCACGTCATACCAGGGTAAGTTCTACCGTGATTCAGTGAGGTTATGATTACGTACACGTCATACCAGGGTAAGTTCTACTGTGATTCAGTGAGGTTATGATTACGTACACGTCATACCAGGGTAAGTTCTACCGTGATTCAGTGAGGTTATGATTACGCACACGTCATACCAGGGTATGTTATACCGTGATTCAGTGAGTTTATGATTACGTACACGTCATACCAGGGTAAGTTCTACCGTGATTCAGTGAGGTTATGATTACGTACACGTCATACCAGGGTATGTTCTACCGTGATTCAGTGAGGTTATGATTACGTACACGTCATACCAGGGTATGTTCTACCGTGATTCAGTGAGGTTATGATTACGTACACGTCATACCAGGGTATGTTCTATTATGATTCAGTGAGGTTATAAATACGTACACGTCATACCAGGGTAAGTTCTACCGTGATTCAGTGAGGTTATGATTACGTTCACGTCATACCTGGGTATGTTATACCGTAATTCAGTGAGGTTATGATTACGTACACGTCATACTAGGGTATGTTATACCGTAATTCAGTGAGATTATGATTACGTACACTTCATACCAGGGTATGTTATACCGTGATTCAGTTGGGTTATGATTACGTACACGTAATACCAGGGTAAGTTCTACCGTGATTCAGTGAGGTTATGATTACGTACACATCATACCAGGGTATGTTCTACCGTAATTCAGTGAGGTTATGATTACGTACACTTCATACCAGGGTTTGTTTTACCGTGATTCAGTGAGGTTATGATTACGTACACGTCATACCAGGGTATGTTCTACCGTGATTCAGTGAGGTTATGATTACGTACACTTCATACCAGGGTTTGTTTTACCGTGATTCAGTGAGGTTATGATAATGTACACTTCATACCAGGGTATGTTCTATTGTAATTCAGTGAGGTTATGATTACGTACACTTCATACCAGGGTTTGTTTTACCGTGATTCAGTGAGGTTATGATTACGCACACGTCATACCAGGGTATGTTCTTCCGTGATTCAGATTAATCACGTGGTATACACACACTGAAATATAATGAAAGTGAATGGTGAGATCTGAACAAAGGTTAAATGGCTCGTAAATGTGCTGGAAAAAACATGCGCTTGTTTGGTATCTTGATGTTTCTTTTTTCTATAATCAGTTTATACAATTGTATGTTCATAAAGGTTGTTTTTATCAAACATATTTTATAGTTTTATTTCACAAAATTAATGTTGTCGCTGAACCATTTTGATCACGTGACCCCCGTGGTACAACATTGAAAACTGTATTCCAAAATGACGTCGCGTTTCCGCAATCACAGATACGTAAAAGCATGCTGTAATAGAACTAATCAAATACATTTGAATACTATTGGAATATATTGATTAAATGTGTAGTTTTAAAAGCAGATATGTATCTCGTAATTGCATATTGTTTCTTTTCTCGTCAGTTGAATATATAATATGTTAAAACAAGAGAGCCGCGGAGCCAACACCAACGCTCGCCTGTTCTTATTGGCCAATAAGGGGCATAACTCGACAAGTCGTGAATCATTTGTTAAGGGCCTTGCTACACATGCGCCCATTCTCACGGGTAATATATACCATACAGCGTTTGATTTGAATATCGTGAATGTTGATACTCCATTATCAAAGAAACGTATGGCATGACTTTGATAATTGAAAAAGACGCCATCCGTTAAGTTTGTATTCGTATTGTTGAAAGACAAACATTCGGGGGTATAAAAACCATTTGTATCAGTTTGGTTTATTGTAACAGTTGTTTAAGGTAGAACATGCACACTTTTCGTCATAGAGCGAATATCTCATACTACATAAAAAACAAGTGTTCAAAATTGTGATTGGAAAAAGTGTACACGTCACTTTCGTAACGCTACACGCAACTGAAATAACGTTCTTCAGAATTTAAATACTCATGGTAGGCCTACAATTGCCATGTTGATAAACTAACCGAATTAGAATGGTCGTCGTTGATTTCAAATATACAAGATGGACAAATATTCCTAGAAAGGATCGCTTATGTAAAGCATGCAATAAGTTAGATGAGTACCACTTCTTGAATGTCATTTGTACAAAAACATACGATGTGAATACATTCAGAAATATTATAGGGACAGAGCATGTTTAATTCAGTTTCTATTCTAAAGTCTAGAAATGCAATCGTCTTAAAAAATTAGCAGTATCGATATTAATGCAGTTGAAATAAGGAAAACGTATGTTCACGTATAGATTTCTAATGAGTAGAAACTATGCACGCTTCCATCTGTATAAAATGTTCTTTGAAATACCGGCAGCCATGCATTATATTTGGTAAGCAAAACAATACTAAGATCGACATTTCTCCCACCTCAGATAAGTAGATCCAATAATTTAATCATGCTAGATATTCTTATCTTGCCCACGGGCGAAGATAAAATGCCCGGATGGAACTCCTTTTTCATGGTCAACACATTGTAATTACCTCCCTTGTTGAAGACTGTCGTCTGTAGCATCATGGAAACCTTGTATTGTGGCTATATTTAGAACGCTTACTAATTATTTCTCGCTTCAAATGTCACCATAAAACAGTTTTTACGCACCATTAAAGAAATAATTCTTCATTCTCCTTAGAACTATTTAAAAAGACCGATTTGACTATTAACATTAACTGGATCACTGCGCGCTTATCCATGACAACCACGTGCTATCGCATATCCATACGCAATTATTTTTACTAAACACAAAAGAGTTCCAGCAAAAAAATACATTTTTACTTACTGTTACTGAGGTGGGAGAAAAAGCATCTACCATAGCCGCTCGTGTAAGATAGGTTCATCCCGACCCTCGCGCAGGTAAACCTCGTTTCCGCAAAACACCCTACGCTCGGGTCGGAATGAACCTATCTTACACTCTCGGCCATGGAAGATACTTATAATCTTTACCCTGTTAACCCTTTTAACAGTTTTCGTCCTTTTAGTGAGGTAGGAATAGGGCATAAGCATTAAAGTTAGACACGTTTGTACTTATAAGAATATAACGAATTGGTAGTACATTTTTCGTAGAATAATTAAATTTCATTTTAAATGGATATCATATGTATGTTATTTCTTTCATGCTTTCCGATGCAGTGTCAGTAATATAACAACAGGGAAAATATGAATTTGACATTTTCACTGCAAAATAAGTAGTGAAAATATCAACATGCAGAACTACTTTTCAAATCCTTTGTAGTTACTTCCCCTTCAACGAAACAGAACACTTCACTTTGAACCATAAAACGTAGGCGAAAAATGTTTAATATTTAATGAAACTTTTTATTAGTTGAAATGAATAGATATTTTGAAGTTAAAAACCAAACAATTTACAGACGAAAATAACTGTTCGATCATTATAATAAGAGGGGGTACACGTTTACATACAAAAAGGATATACACAATACCGTTTAGAGCATTTAACCACCTCATTCTCCTACACAAACTGAAGAATTAAAACTTTAAACGTGTCATCACAATATTTTCTTCACGGGTCTTGTGTTTGATACAGGGTGGGATATGGTCAACTTTGCTGCAATTTGTTTTATTTTTAATATTTATTTGCACCTTTTAAAAAACCAACACTCGCTGATTAGTTAACGTTAGGTCGCAAAAACAATGTGTTCACCATATTTCCGGTGACAAAGTGAGGTGGGGATAATAAGGGAATTTATATTCACTCCCGTCGTTACGTCCGTCTCTACGACAGTCGGTCCAACCGTCCCATTTTTGTCGACTCCATATCTTTCTCGTTAATGGTCTGAGTACATTAAATAATGTATTGATAGCAGTTGAACCGACGCCCCGAACATGTGCAAAATCCAGATAACGGCTTGTCGAGTATGAACACACATCCACATGTTGTTCGCTTGGTAACTGTGATATATTTGATGAAACAGGTAAATCGTGATCGGAAGAAAACACTTCATCAGATCATTACCAAAGGCGTTGTTCTAGAAGTAGTCCATGTTCAGTGTAACCAACTGACCGGGGTATAGACTCCCCACAACAAGTATCCAACGTTGCACCATTACTGGGGCTTGTTTTGGTGCTCGACAGCGCAACAGTGGCACCTATTAAATAAGTGTTGCATGTTTTCATTTCAAGAAGTACCTATCAAGCTGATGTTAATAAAACAACGCTACAACGATTTTATTTAATAACCAACACAATCAATTTTACTTATTTAAAAATCTTATTAAACAAGACTCTTATGGTTATCAAATTATGCAAAAATGTCACGAAGTGATTATTATGCTGTTAAGTGATTTTTAATTGAAATTGTGCCGCCACCGAAATGTTAATATAGCAATACGCAGTTACGTGCATTGGCTTTATGACGCCGCCAATAAATACGATGTCTCTTGTCAGCACTGGAGATATTGAATCGTGATGCATCACTAACTATCACGAAACCCCATCGATGAGCACGATTGTCGACCGCCCACTGACGTCAAACTTGACGATGACGTCACGCGAGAATTGTGTCACGATATGTCTCATGCAGCGTACGCCCCGCTCTAGAAGCCGATTTTTCTCTGTATGGCGGTTGATTAACCTTCCTCTACTTCCTTCAATAAGGTTCGACGTTGAACTCGCTGTAACAAACCGATCCGGGAGATGACGTGTATGTATGCTATTGCTGACGTTACCCGTGATGCACCCGATCTTGGAATGTCTTAAAATACACGTTCCCTGTTTATCCGCTGTACTATACGTGAACTTCTTCGAACAAGATACGTTAAAACGTCAAGCTACGGATTCTGGTGTACGTCAACACGTTGCCGCATTTATAAACGAAATCAACCACGCTTATGCAGTTGATAAATTTCATCAAGAACGGACTTAGTTTTTTGTGTCTACTTAACCAAGCTTTGAACTGGACTTTTGGAGACGTAAATTCTGACAAAGATTTTGTAAGATCGGCTTAAAGATACACTCTTACTTCCAAATAAGATTTACCACATTTAATAATATTGTTTTAATATTCCAAAAAGAATGAATAAATATCGATAACAATGGTTACATGACGGAAACCAAGTTTAATTTCAAAGAAATGACATAAAGTTCGGTATTTCTACCTTATGACTACATTAGATCACAGTAAATCCTTTAGCATTCACGGTTACAATCTTATTATCGATACTTAATATTTTCCACAAACGCATTATTTAGTATGTAGTAAGAGGTTTATCAGTCAAAATTGATGTTCGTTACACATGTGTATGATTTGATTTTGAATAAGAGTGTCACTTTAAATGCGAACCAAACCAATTGATCAGATTTCAGATAGATTTTACGATCTGCCATTATCGTAAATTTACGATCATAATAACGACCAATTTAACGATAATCATATAGGCGTTTCAGAAACGTCTCGTAAACTCTCCGGTCGTACGTAAAATATAACGATCAAGTTCAGCGTTAAAGCGAGTGACACAGTCTGAAGTAAAATGACGTCACGTCATATTAAACTGGTGAGCGCACCTGTCTTTTATTATTATTATTAATAATAATAATAATAATAATAATAATAATAATAATAATAATAATTGTCCTTTCCGATAACTCGATTATCTTTCCCTGAATACTCTTCAAGTGGGCATGCGCAAAAAGCGGAAATTTACTTCCGGGGACTACACAAACCAGGAAGTAAACAGCAACAAGTGAAAATGGAAAGTAAAGATTCAAAACTAATAAAGAAAACGGGCAGGAAAACCCCTAAGTACTGTTGTATTTGTAAAGGAATTTACAGAGGAAAGGTTATTGATGGGAGAAAAGTGTCATTGCACCGTTTTCCTCAGAACAAACGTTTAAAACGTGTGTGGGTGCAGCGATGTAAAACGGTCATGAGATCGTTCCAGTGGAATGAACACAGACGATTGTGTAGTGAGCATTTTGTTGGCTTCAGAGGACCTTCATTCCAGCATACACTTCCATCTATGTTTCCAACTGAGACTGGTGCTACCAAAACCTTCCAGCCAACGGTATTTTTTATTTCTTATATTAGTTTAAGTTCTTCCTTACATGCACCTCAAAATGAATTATGTTATATCAACGGTGCTTAAAAACAATGTCACAGCACTTATTTGTAAATTTTGTAATTTAAGAAATGATTAAAGAATTGTTTTCAAATACAGCCTGGAAAAATGTGTACCATATAGCCTGGCAGATTTTGTACTAAAACATTTATCTTATACAGTTTCATTTGCAATTTCAGCTCCTTGATGAAGACGTAGGTGATGATGATGATGGTGATACGGTCAATGACGATTTAGACCTAGAACTGTCAAATGATGATAGTATACAGCCACAACTGTCATTTGTATCCCCTTCCGGGCATGCCATTGATACCTCTGTCCACCTGCATGATTACTGCATGGGACCAGTACTACAGCCACAGAATCAGTCCTTTAGGTATTGTTCAATATATATATATATTGCTTCTTGTGCTATGAAATCGATCTGATAAGTTAATTACTTCTGATCATTTTTCTTCATTCTTTAACAAAAATAGGAAAATTTAAGTGTTTGTAAATGTTTAAGGCCAAAAAAACAAACATTTGGTTAGGGTTACCAGACTGTACATGTAAGATGTGGTAAATGGGTACATGATCAATTTGTATATGTTTCAGATGTTGTGACACACAGACTGAGAACAACTGTGCAGTGATGGAAGTACAAACTGAAGAAAGTTTCCTGGGAAAAACAGCAGACTTCAGTTCACAAACAGAACATTCTACTAGAGACTTTGGTGTACAATGTCAGCTACCTATGCTCACATATGATGACGTAAAATACAATGACGATTTGGTCAGTTTTTACACCGGAATCCCTAATCGAGTTGTGTTTGAAGCTTTGTTTGATGAAATCAAGGATGAAGCTGAAGTGCGGACATCAAGGCGGAAACTTAACTATAAAGATTCAGATGGAGGACGGCCAAGAACTCTAAGTGTTCTGGATGAATTTTTCATGGTGCTGATGCGCCTACGTCTAGGTCTGTTATTTGAAGATCTAGGTACTAGGTTTTGCATATCCACTTCACAATGTAGTGACATTGTTGAAAGATGGATCAACTATTTACATGTACAATTATCCTTTCTTGTTCAATGGCCATCTCGTGAGGTAGTGAAAAATAACATGCCTGAACAATTTAAAGAGAAATATTCTAACACTAGAATTATTATCGACTGCACTGAAATTTACAGTGAAACATCCAGTTCTCTTTCTTTGAAAAGTTTAATGTACAGTGATTACAAGTCTCACATGACTCATAAGATTTTGGTGGGTATAAGCCCAAATGGTGTTGTAACTTTTGTTTCTGACTGTTGGGTGGGCTGTACCAGTGACAAGAAACTCACAGAAAAATGTGGACTCTTGGACTTGCTTGAAGAAGGAGACGCCATAATGGTTGATAAGGGTTTCACTATTACAGACCTTACTACTCCAAGAGGCATTCATCTCATTATTCCACCATTTAAACAGAAAGGAAAACAATTCTCTAAACGTGAGGTTCTCCTTACAAAAGATATTGCAAGTTTACGAATACATGTTGAAAGGCAAATGGAGAGAATCAAGAACTTTCGAATATTGCATGGCAATATTCCTATAACACAGTCAAGGAGAATTTCTAAAGTGTTCAAAATATGCACATATTTGACAAATCTATGGCCACCACTTGTTCAATAATAACTCATGTGTCAATGAAAGCGTTTGTATATATCAAGCATTAGATTTAGGGATAAAAACTTGTATACTTCTAACTAGAACAATGAAATTACAATTTTGTTTTAAAATCATTTTTTCGAGCAAGTTATATGATAACATATGAGATTACACATTTGATTCAGGTTTGACAAAAATGGATAAGGAAATATGCTCATGTGAATGGATTTCAAGATTTGATTTGAAACATGTATGCATTAACTGATCAATTTATTGATATAATTTTTTGTTTGTGAAACATCTGCTTTGTATTTTGTGGTTTTATTATTTGTAACATTTCTAAGAATAAAAGTCAAAGATCACTTATTAAGTTTGGCTCTGAAATGAGTTTTTTTTTATTTGCCATGTGTAATTGATCTACCACGTACTTCAAATCATTAGTATTGAATTGCTTAAAGGATTTTTCAGTATGAACCATTTTCATATCAGTTTCATAATTGAACTAAGTGGAAATAAGAATAGGCAAGAGTGCCATAGATCAAACTGAAATGCCCGACAAATGTTAACTTTAAGATACATTAGATTAAAAAAACTAGCCCCATGCTAAATATGTCCCAATGTTTAAAGGGACTGTACACCAGATTGGCACCAATAAAGTTTTTTTCTGTAACAAATCTCAGGACAAATTATTTAATAAAATGTTTTACTCTTCTGATATGATAATGGTAAAGAAATACCAAAATGTAAAAGAAAATTGAGCTATGGATTGAACTAGTGTCACCAAAATAGCTGTCCAGTGTTGTATCCACTTTGCTACGAAGGCTTATCCGAAACCATATGAATGCTTAAGCTAATATACCTTACTTGGTTATATCCCATGATATCATCAACTAGCAAATCACGCATAAGAATGAATTCTACTAGGTATACATACCCAGTAAAAAAAATTAATGGAGAAATATGGAAAAAATAATGCGAAAATAAATTAATTGTATACTACGGTATGTGGTACTTCAGTTAGTTAGTTTCAATGCATTGTACACATTGATACCAAGTTTATGTCAGTTTTTGACAAGTTTCTTTTTTTTTTCGATATTTCATCACACGGTGTATAGCCCCTTTAAGTTTTGCACCCTGCAAACATAAGAAAGTAACACTCATTTGTTGTTTTTAATTAGCAAGTCAGAAAAGGAGAACAACTCGACAGTCTTGAGTTATGGGCCGTGCAGTAGCTACATGCAAACCAATATTCAATTGAACATCTTCAATTGTTTTAGAGTAAAACTCAGCTACTTCTTTAAACAATGGCAATATAAACGCTATCACTATCCTGCACACAAAATGCAATAATAACACACTTGAAAGGTTAAACATATGTCCATTTATTAAGCTCAGAAATACATCCCTGAAAACTAGATAAATGGAAAGGAAAAGTAGAAAAGGTCAAACATAAAACAAGGAAATAATTAAAGTAGATTTACAGCATCGCATAATCACAATATGTTGACAAAAGTACACATACTTTCAAAATACTGCCCAAAATTTAGATTTACAACTTTTTTATTCATGGTTTCAAATTATAGTAACAATACAGTCATTTTGGAGTTTCATTTTGAATATAGTTATGAAAATAACTGAAAGCAAACAAGATATTCACATAAATTGCCATTATTGATCATTCAAATGTACATGTATAAACAACACATAACTAGACGATGTACAAATCAATTGAACAGACTCATTCCCCTTTTAACACGTTGTGCGTACAGTTCAGGAATGTATGATTCAAGGCAAAATCTGTCAAGTTGACACAACATTTTCAGCCAAAATGATTCACAAAATGCAATTCTCTGTATAGAAAGACCTACACATGTCCAAACTACAAAATCACACCATTTCCTCCCGGTGATTCCCATCTGCCCTTGGACCTGGTAGTAATATTTGTGTGTTTCCTTGAGTAACACCTTGCCATTCTCTAACTGACAAAAAAAATCATTGTCTTCACAGCATTCCTCAGGCGTTTGCATCCTCCATTTCTTAGAGGCAGGACACTTAATCTCAACCAGACCAACACTTTCTGTACAATGTGAACAGAACACAAGCCCATCTGGACTGGCACCAAGGTAGGGTCTGTCGGCACATACAACTAGACCACTGTCTTTAACTGCTAGTCCTTTGTGGTCAGTTTGCATTGCTTTCGCATACATTCTCTTTGCAGCCTTCTCATGTTTAATTCCATATTCTGTGTACTTGCTTGTGAAATTGGAATACAACATCTGCCGCAGGAGTCCGTCAGGTTCAGTTGATTCTTTCCTACGACAGATGCTGCCAAAGTTTGAAGCTGTTAGGCGTTCTTTTCTGGCCTCTTGCCATTTCCCACTTTTTTGGCCCCTTGTTAAGATTTCAGTTAATTGAATTTCTTCAGCGCTTTGCTTCAAAGAGTCAAAATGATCCAAAAACACTGTCTTACTAGAACTGTCCCTCAAGTTTACACTATCATGGTAGTTGAATGGCACAGAATGTAACACAGGGAGATCTGGTTCATTTTCAGTTGTTTCAATTTCAAAGTTTTTTAACCAGCCTACATTCAACTTCGAACCAACCAGTTTCTGCCTAAATCTGTCAATGTTAACAGTGCATCCATTGATAGAGTTCAGTTCATGGTTTTTGTTTACAGAAACTTTACGTACTGACACGTTGTACAGTTTCTTCTTTGAGAACATAAGATCTTCAGATTTCCTAGGCGACAGCTTACGTTTCCGTGGTGCAGACAGCATGCTGAAGTTGTTCCAGGCACAGGGTTTGGATGTTGGAGCAAGGGTTTTTTTACGCGTCAGGTCTTCAAGTCCATACAGCAGGGCACCAATATGGTTGCAGCATTCACCTTCACTAGATGAAAATAAAAAAATTCATTTACATGTGTGCCTTTTTACTTGTTATACTTACATGTATATTCCAAAACATTAAAGTTTGAAAATGGAGGTGAATACACAGTATTTTACACTTAGTATTTCCTGGTAGGCCATGAACATACAAAACACAAACAGTGCCATAAGTAAACACCAACACGGTGAAGGGAGTTCATTGAATCAATACATAAGCTCGCCTGTTCTTTCATTCAGAAAAAAATAGCAAAACTCAGCTAACCATGAAAGCCAAAATTATGACAGTTATAACATGTGCTTTTTTGTCTCTTGTAACAAGTGTACCAAGTTTGATAAGAAGATATGAAATAGTTTGAAGAATGCCCCAAGTTTAAGTATTTGATAATACTGACAAAATAGCCTAGCGTGTGTGGGTTTGACACCTTTCATCAATGCAGATCAGAGACTTTGATTTATCACAAATTAATTCAACTTACCCAGCTGGACAGTTGCAGAACGCGGAGTGTATGCAGCCAGTCACTTTCGACAGAAGGATCCAGGGTTGGTACTCTGGTGACTTTCTTTTGTCTGCAGTTGGAAATGGTGGCAGCACGGAAGCTTGAACATAACAGTGGCTGCACTCTTCGCTTATTAGATGGACCTGAAGAATAAATTATAAATAATATTTTAATTTAAATGACAATAAATAAACAACATACATCATAGAACATATGAAAATTGTACAAAATACATTATTTTTTTTAAAATTAAGATAAGTATATAGTCAGTGTGGTTCGACACATACATGTGCTTGCATCCACCACACCCCCCTTAATTGTGGCTAGCCCCGCCTACATAAAAATGTTGAGTACATTTTTCACACCAAATTACTTTTATGTCCAAGTCAAAATAGTCCCCTTGAGCTAATTATATAACTAGATGAAGTAAACATGGCAGAAAAAACAGCCTCAGACTTATTATAAACTCACTATTTGACATACCTCAACTTTCTGTACATGTCCGTCCACATAATAAGTCCTCGCCTTCAATTGACGTTTCGAGTCTCTTTTCAGTACAATGTAGTTGTATATATCCTTTTCCTCTACAGCAGGAAACAGATCAATAGTGGACTTCCATGCCTTCAGTGTTGATGGCGGTGGAAGACCCTCGCCACATGGGAGGATAAAGCGTTCGGTTGCTCTTCTCTCTCTTTCTTCCCGATCTCTCTCCTCCAGCACGCGTTTGTCAGTTATAGAAAGTCTATATGCGCCTTTTATCCTCTCAATCAATTCGCATTTAAGACCTGATACATTCAATTTCCGGTTCGCAAGGTATCTTTTCAAATCGACGACCTTAAATGGTGTCAACTCATTGTTATTCATACACGCCCCAGTGATCTCATTGTCTACGTCGGCCATCTTGCAAAATGTATTCCCCGGAAGTAGGAAATGGAGTAGCCTCCCTTAGAAATCAGGGGAAGTAACCAAGTTATCGGAAAGGACAATAATAATAATAATAATAATACATACATACATACATACATACATCCAATAATGGAATCAATTAATGTTACGATACAAACTGATTGACTATTTGCTGCTAATGCTACACTTATATCTATAGTAGAACATTGTGTTGGAGGCAGTGGCGGCTATATATCGTGGGGGCACAATGGCCCGTGACCCCCCCCCCCCCGTCGTTAGCGAGAAAATGAAGTTTATTTAAATCATAAATTGATACCTTTTCGGGTAAAATGCTGATACATACATAGCGTTTTTCTACGGTTGTGTACACCCCAGTTATGTATCCCTGGGCCCGCCACTGGGGTGGGTATTGAAACCATCGGAAGCCGCCTCACAATTAAATGTAAGTCTTATGCGTTGTGCTGCTTGTGGAGTATTCAAAAGGCATTTGTTCTAAGAATATGACATCAAAATGGGTGCTTGCAAGTGACTACTATTACACAATGATGAATATGATTCTGTTTCTGCCGGGAAACCCGACTCTCCGTAGAAAATTTTGTGTAACTCTGATAAAATTGGACAACAAAATACGATTGGTTTCATGCAGGCAGCTAATTTTAAAGTTATTATATTTTAAATTCGTATTTGATAAATGAAATATTAAAGTACGGGTATTATGACTGCCCTGAGAAGTAAATGCAAACGTGCAGCATGGTGCTGATGATGATAGTAAGGATGATGCGACGACAACGACGATGATGATATAATAATAATGATGATAATAATACAAGGACTACGACGACTAAGGTGATGATAATGATGGTGGGATGACGACGACAATGATAATGCAGAGACAACGACGATGATGAATATAATGATAATAATGATGAATTTGGTACGACGACAATGATACTATTTATGATGTAACGATGATGACAATGATGATGCGTAAATGTTGTTGATGATTGATGATGGTGGTGGTGTTGGTGATGATGATGATGATGATGATGATGACTGATTCGTATCCCCAACAACTGGCCTTAGTTCATATAAGGTAAAGTTCATACTTTAATGCATTAACACTTTGAGTTAGAGGTATTGCACTTGGGAAATGGTTCAAACATATAATTTTGACTGTTTGGATATGTTGTATAAATCAATCTTTATTGTGTCAATCGTTGTGATAACTATTAAATAAACAGTATATTAGATCCATTCATAATACTTGATAAAATAACCAGTTGCTGACATGATTCAAAGACTCGATACACATAATGACTAAAAAGAAATATAGCTATTTTACAATCTCATCTCATCAAAACGCATTATTTAACAAAACAGTAGCTTAATAAGTGGTGCAGATTCTCAAAGTGGTTATATGTTCAGAGTTTCATGCAAATATTATCTACTGTTTCTATTATTTTATTACCTACACTGGAGTATACACTATATACACCAATGTGTGTTGAAAGATGTGCCAGTCAAAGTAAAATAACAACAACAAGAAGTTATTTGTATTCAGAAATATCAAAACATTCACTAAATTTCTATAAAAAATGTAGTATGAACGTTTCATTGAAATTAAATCCATGGTAATATTACATGAACAACCATGGTTGTGTGTGTTTCATATATTATCATAGGATTCAATAAATGTTTCATTTAAATTTTTCCTTTATAATTCAAAATTGTTTAAATGCTTGGAGGAAAATATGTACAAATGGACAGATGACACTGTATAAATATGTTTTGGAAAATCAAATGTTAATGGCTTTTCCAATTCAAAGTCAAACTTAAAAAAAAAATCATTTCAACGTATGAGGTTAGCACAAATGCCTCACTGCCTATGAAACAGTTTGAAATATTATGCTGTGTTGGAATATGCAATGAATTGTATTGTCTGTGTCCATATATATGTAGCTTAAAGTCTGCTTGGTCTGGTATCTCCAGTGGATGTTGGTAAGTACTGTTTTGTCACAGTATCCTTATTCACAGTGGAATGCTTGGGTGAGTATCTTGAAGACTGACCATGAGCATATTCTAGATGTCTGAAACCTTGGATTACTAAGTGGTCTGAAAAAGACAAAAAGTTATAATATATTGTTTAATACAGCACAACATAATACAACAATACATTTATGTTACACCTTTTAATAGTTTACATGTTTGTATATTTTATAAAAACTATTTTTAATTTAAAAAAATGAAAATAAGTAGGGTATGTAAGAAAACATGAAACACACCATTCTGGTACCAATTTATTTCTAGTTCAATGTTTATACCTAGCTAAATATCACATATGTTATACCAATATTAACTGTTCAAAATTTATATATAAGATGCTCAACAAGGTATTAATATAAAATTCATTGTATTATTCATAAAATTTGTTTGTGTCCTATTGAATTTTAAACTTTAAAAAGTGAGAATATAGAATATCAATTATCATCTGCACATAGCCTGTGCGTTAACTGCAGATACATAAAATGGTTTTGCAGTTAAATTACTTTAATAGTCCTTATGACAATGTGTTCATATGTTAACTATACCTACAGTATATTATCTTTTATAAAACAAGCATTAGATTTTATTTCCCTTTTCCATACCATTATTAAATATATGTCTAAGAGGTCTGAGGAGCACAGCATATTCCATCAATCTTTCATCTTAGGTTTTTGTTGTACACGGCATCAAATGGTATGTCTGAAAAAAGAAAAGATGTATCTTTTGTCGTTTGAATGCTCACATGTATACATATAGTGATACTGCAAAGTTCTACAAAGAACATATGATAACTTAGTAAAAACAAGTAGCTTTTACAAGTGAAGATGAATTAAAATGATTACATTGTGACCAGATATTGTGCATGGTATTAAACTATCAAATAAACCAACTAATTGGTTGTGACAGTGGTGTTTACGGTACAGGTATATTTACAGACTTTAATAGCACCAGATTAAGATGTTTAACTATAAGAATAAGAATGAAATGTTTATATCATGACATGATTCAATAAATGGTAACATTGTTTAATAATTCACTGACTATAATATGCCATAGAGGCCGGTAATATTACATTGAATCTGTTTATTGTACAGGCATTTATTTATCCGAATTAAACACCATCCGAAAAATATGAATATCAAGAAATGTTTTACAGGACATGTTACACAGCAATGAAAGCAAATCAAATTCTACATCATATTCAATGCCTAAGATGTACACAATGTCAGCGCATTAACTAAATATAACATAAAGCTTACATCTTCTACAGTTAAAATCCTTTTTTTGACAGATCGGCGGAAATAGAACATTTTCGTACTGTTTTGAGCTATTTTTAGACATTGTTTGAAAATTCCACTCCAGTGAACGTGCTTCACGCAATATTAAACTCTTAAATGTTGATAAAAAGTTAAAATATACTTTGATATGGAGAAAATCTTCATCCGCCATCTTGATCGTTAAGTTTACGAGTGCCTCTAGTCGGTCGTAGGTTTACGATCAGAATTAACGATAAAGCAGGTGCACGGTGCGTCTCTGAAACGGTGCCGATCGGTAATTTTGGTCGTACTACCAAAATCAGCTAACGATCGCCTTAACGATCGTCTCTGAAACGCACCCCAAACCAATTGATCTTTCTGTAAAACGTTTGATGTCAAGCCCGGCTAAAGGCGGGAATATAATGTTACGACAACGCACAACACCGTCATTAGAGACAATTGAAAAATTGAATCCTCTTATGACGTAACATATATTCTCGCCTTTTTTGTCAGACTGACGTGCATGTACCCTTGACAATGCGCACTTTCAGTGTCATTTACTAACGTTACTGGAAAGGTCAACTGTTAACGAGGGACAAACAACAGAAATTCAACAGTTCTCACAGCTCCACATGTGCGCTATGTGCTCAGGTGAGCTAATAATTATTTCCTTGTCCAGAACCACTTGTAGTTGTGTGATTGTGAAATTTATTCACGTCTATGTCATCAGCGTATATATCTGGTCACCAGGGAAACGAAAGTAAATCGTTGAAAATCAGCGCATTAACGAGAAAACACGTTTATACGGCGATGCTGTTATGCGGCGTTAATGAGTATCGCCAAAAGCCTAGCCCAATTTCATTACTTAGTCTACGTATCGTAAATTAATGTAAAAACACGAACTTGTCGAAAATAGTTTTGTAGATCATTGTCAGGGTATACATATGATATTTTAGTGAGTAAAACTGCGTGATATACTCAAGTAGGTAGCACGTGTAAAACGTGCGCTGACCTTCACAAGACTGGATTGATGAATACTGGAGCAAAATTTGTTTTGTGCATGCCCCAGAGACATGAAATAAATACATCTATTTGTAATATGACGATAATTTTGATTTTGCAAGAAATATATAAACGTTTTTCAATGTGGCATTTTATTTACATCAGTGTATTTAATATGTTATTGATATATAATAATAGAAAGGGAGGTAAATGATATTTACACAGTGTGCAGGTGATAACGCAGTTATCTGACACGGGTTAAATACAGCATACAAACAGCAACAACGCTAATCAGATTTTCATCCAGCCGTTTGTAGCAAGTATTTATGGAAACAATAAATATCGATAGTTTAAAATAAATATTAAACAGTCACGATTGTTTCCCTTTTATAGAAATATGAGTGGAATCGCTTTATAATTAAGAACTTCAATCATACTTGATATGGGAAAGGCTCCGGAAACAACAGTCATGTTATTTTCATATTACACAAGGCCAACATTCAAGATTTCACCATGGTTGTGAGGTTATTACGAGATAACATTCAATTTGACATATATTTATTAATCTAATTGTTAAACCATGAAATACGTACGCGATATACATTAAATATTAAGTGTAAGTGGCAGTTCGTTGCAAGTCGCAATAAAGTGGACGGTTTTGTTAAAGATGTACTCTTACTTCCAAATAATAATAATAATAATAGTGTTTTAATATTCAAAAAAGATGATAAATATCGAAAACATATCATCCTTTCTGCAAAAGAGTATCAAATGTTCAGTGTTAAATCATTCCCCGGAAAGCGTAGCCACCATCACATAATTCGCCCACAAGCGAGAAAGTGTGCTGTGAATGAGTTAAAATATACCAATGACCAATTACGTGATAATTAACCAAAACATGTCAGAAAAAATATGTGGTGTTAGCAGAAGATGGGAGAAAATTAACAATGTAATGGCATAGTTGGCATATGTATTATTAAACAGATACAGTTATATTTGGAGACAGGCCTCAAAATTATACAGAAATCTTGGGGTTTGGTAAAAATGATATATTGGATAGAGTTGACTTAAATATTCAAAATATATACTCAAATTGAAACGCTCGACGCCAAACTGGTTTAACTTTTCTCCATTAACTAATAAGGCTTCTTTACCTTAATTTAAACTACAAACCTTTTCTCGAACTGCATTGTCCCCAAAATTAAGTATGAAATCAGGAATAAATGTATGATTGCTACCAAAACCGAATGATAAGAAATAATTATTATGGTTGAAGAATCGATGTTTAATTATCCCAAAATCAATAACGCACAAACAGAAACGCTTAACACCTATGCTATAACTACAGACAGGACCAGCATACGAAACGCTTATAAACCAATCACAAAATATCAGTGAAACCCGCAAATACAAATGTATAGTTGTACGGGGAATCAAACCTTTGATCCTTCTCCAATAGAGAAGAACCCGCCCTAAACAGTACAAAAAGTTACATGGAAGTTTCCCTATATATTAATGTGATGTTCTCTCATCGGCGTCGAGATTCGAACCAACTTTTTCTGTTTTGTTTATTCGAGTTTATCAAGGTCTGCCCGCGCCCATTGGCTACATTATGGCTTATAACAACGATAGTTCACGTGTTACACCGATAGTCCATGTGTTAGGTCGGTAGTCCATGTGTTACACCGATAGTCCATGTGTTAGGTCGGTAGTCCATGTGTAAGGCCGGAAGTCCATGTGTAGGGCAGGTAGTCCATGTGTAGGGCAGATAGTCCATGTGTATGCCCGGAAGTCCATGTGTATGGTCGGTAGTCCATGTGTAACACCGATAATCCATGTGTAAGGCCGGTAGTCCATGTGTTAGGTCGGTAGTCCATGTGTTACACCGATAGTCCATGTGTTAGGTCGGTTGTCAATGTGTAAGGCCGGAAGTCCATGTGTAGGGCAGGTAGTCCATGTGTAGGGCAGATAGTCCATGTGTATGCCCGGTAGTCCATGTGTATGGTCGGTAGTCCATGTGTAACACCGATAATCCATGTGTAAGGCCGGTAGTCCATGTGTAGGGCAGGTAGTCCATGTGTATGCCCGGCTGTCCATGTGTAAGGCCGGTAGTCCATGTGTTACACCGATAGTCCATGTGTTAGCTCAGTAGTCCATGTGTAAGGCCGGTAGTCCATGTCTGAGGCCGGTAGTCCATGTGTAAGGCCGATAGTCCATGTGTACGGTCATTAGTCTAGGTGAAGAGCCAATAGTCCATGTTTAACACTAATAGTCCATGTGTAAGGCCGGTAGTCCATGTGTAGGGCAGGTAGTCCATGTGTAAGTCCTATAGTCTATGTATAAGGTCGGTAGTCCATGTGTAAGGTCGGTTGTCCATGTGTTAGGCCTGTAGTCCATGTGTTAGGACGGTAGTATATGTTTATGGCCGGTTGTCCATGTGTAAGGCCAGTAATCCATGTGTCAGGCCGATAGTCCACGTGTAAGGCCGGTAGTCCATGTGTAGGGCAGGTAGTCCATGTGTAGGGCAGGTAGTCCATGTGTTAAACCGATAGTCCATGTGTAAGGCCGGTAGTCCATGTGTAGGGCAGGTAGTCAACGTGTAAGGCCGGAATTCCATGTGTAAGCCGGTAGTCTATGTGTAAGGCCGGTAGTCCATGTTTGAGGCCGGTAGTCCATGTGTATGGCCGGTAGTCCATGTTTGAGGCCGGTAGTCCATGTGTAAGGCCGATAGTCCATGTATAAGGTCATTAGTCTAGGTGAAGAGCCAATAGTCCATGTTTAACACTAATAGTCCATGTGTAGGGCAGGTAGTCCATGTGTAAGGCCTATAGTCTATGTATAAGGTCGGTATCCATGTGTAAGGTCGGTAGTCCATGTGTTAGGCCTGTAGTCCATGTGTTAGGACGGTAGTATATGTGTATGGCGGGTTGTCCATGTGAAAGGCCGGTAATCCATGTGAACGGCCGATAGTCCATGTGTAAGGCCGATAGTCCATGTGTAAGGCCGATAGTCCATGTGTAATTAAAGAGTTTTTGTGCACACTGCTCCACTTTGGACTTTAATAGCCATAGCAACGAAATTTTAAACCATTTTGACTGTTTGGTTTGATCGCAGGTTTTTATATTTAAGATCAAAAGTTGATGTATCATGCATTTTTCTTACCGCGAATAACGGTTGAAAGCTGCACTCTCACAAATTGAACGTTTTGTCAACTTTTTTATTATTTGTCTTGGAAAGAGCATTTTTTGCGTATATATCTGCAAACCAATGATATAAGACTGCTGACAAAAAATTAGATCGCAGATTGTTATAAATGGTAACTCTGTGAGAGTGCAGCTTTAAGACATAAAACATTAATTTTCGAACAGAAATATGTAAATCTGCGATCGGATCTTTAGTCAACAATCTTTTATCAGTGGTTTGCAGATATTGGCGCAAAAATCTGCTCTTTTCAAGACAAAACAATAAAAAGTTGTAAAAATGGTATATCGGTGAGAGTGCAGCTTTAAAAACGCGATTGTAAACTAATACGGCTGTGGTGTTGCGTGGTTTAATGACGTTATCAATGTATGGTTTACAGGTCAACATATCCACAACTTCTGTACAATTCCCGGGGACCGTGTGGACTAGTCGTCTGTTTTCTATTGTTTTCTTGACTTTAACGGAATAGGTTCAAACCCTACTAAAACCATATTTTCTGCAATTTCGATGTCATAGAGTTAAGTAAAATAAGTGTTTCAGATGCATACTTTTTTGGTCCAAAATATGAGCGAGTCACTTTGTGTATGGTATATTATTACAAATTATAGAAGACCTGAAAATAACATGTTTCGTTTATTACTTTCTTAAAAAAACCCTGCCTTTTTGACATTTTCAACGAAAACATTATCGACCCTTGTGCTTCTTCACGTCTCCATAACAACAAAAGTACGTAAGATTTTAACCTAAAAAAAGCTGAAAATGTCTTTTGCACCTTTTACCCCTTTCTACACAGTCGTCCGATATACTCATTTGAACAAACATATGTACATCCTGTCTTAAAATCGTTCGCCTGCACTAGCGTGTCTAACAGTGTTTGGCGAAATAGAGCATATACTGCTGCATTTTATATAATTATTTACGTTAAAGCTTTGGTTTGTTAACATTTCGGATTTTTTGGTATCGATGTCAGTCCCTACGATACGTGAACTAGTCCCTTTAAGTAAACAAAAGTGTATCGTTACGAAATATTAGAACGGAAATAATGTATGCTGAGATTTATTTTGGCTGTTTTATTGAACAGAAGTGAAGGTACATCAGGCAAAATTTTTGATCTCTCGGAAAAAGCATCTTTTATGTTTAACTACAAGGTCTTCGGCTTTCGACAAGTGAATATTGTGGCTTTTGATTGCATTTATAGAAATGCGTTCAGGCAAAAATTGAATAAAACCGGTATTAAAGATAAAGTTTTACGAATTGTAAAAGATATAAAGTCAAGTCAAGTCAAGTCAAGATTTGTTTGTTGTTGGATTCTATATATAATATTTAAAACATAAGCTATGTATAGCTTTTTACCGACATGATCATTTAACAAATAGGTGTACGAAAAAGTTAAATAGGCTGTTAAGGTGTTGCTGCAAAGCGCGGGTGTATGAAGCCGACCCCGTCTCGGATATGCTGCGAAGCGCGGGTGCACGAAGCCGACCCCGTCTTGGATATGCTGCGAAGCGCGGGTGCATGAAGCCGACCCAGTCTCGGATATGCTGCGAAGCGCGGGTGCATGAAGCCGACCCCGTCTCGGATATGCTGCGAAGCGCGGGTGCATGAAGCCGACCCCGTCTCGGATATGCTGCGAAGCGCGGGTGCATGAAGCCGACCCCGTCTCGGATATGCTGCGAAGCGCGGGTGTATGAAGCCGACCCCGTCTCGGATATGCTGCGAAGCGCGGGTGCATGAAGCCGACCCCGTCACGGATATGTTGCGAAGCGCGGGTGCATGAAGCCGACCCCGTCTCGGATATGCTGTGAAGCGCGGGTGCTTGAAGCCGACCCCGTCTCGGATATGCTGCGAAGCGCGGGTGCTTGAAGCCGACCCCGTCTCGGATATGCTGCGAAGCGCGGGTGCTTGAAGCCAACCGCGTCTCGGATATGCCGCGTAGCGCGGGTGCTTGAAGCCGACATTGTCTCGCATATGCTGCGAAGCGCGGGTGCTTGAAGCCGACCCCGTCTCGGATATGCTGCGAAGCGCGGGGTCTCGGATATGCTGCGAAGTGCGGATGCTTGAAGCCAACTGCGTCTCGGATATGCCGCGTAGCGCGGGTGCTTGAAGCCGACATTGTCTCGGATATGCTGCGAAGCGCGGGTGCTTGAAGCCGACCCCGTCTCGGATATGCTGCGAAGCGCGGGGTTTCGGATAAGCTGCGAAGCGCGGATGCTTGAAGCCAACCTCGTCTCGGATATGCTGCCTAGCGCGGGAGCTTGAAGCCGACATTGTCTCGGATATGCTGCGAAGCGCGGGTGCTTGGAGCCAACCTCGTCTCGGATATGCCGCGTAGCGCGGGTGCATGAAGCCAACCTCATCTCAGATATGAAGCGTAGTGCGGTTGATTGACGCCGACGTCGTCTCGGATATGCTGCGTAGTGTTGGTGCTTGAAGCCGAACCCGTCTCGGATATGCTGTGTAGTGAGGGTGCTTGAAACCGAACCCGTCTCGGATATGCTGCGTAGCGCGGGTGCATGAAGCCGACATTGTCTCGGATATGCTGCGTAGTGCGGGTGCTTGAAGCCAACCTCGTCTCGGATATGCCGCGAAGCGCGGGTGCTTGAAGCCGACATTGTCTCGGATATGCCGCGTAGCGCGGGTCCTTGAAGCCGACATTGTCTCGTATATGTTGCGTAGCGCGGGTGCTTTAAGCCGACATTGTCCCGGATATGCTGCGTATTGCGAATGCTTGAAGCCGAACCCGTCTCGGATATGTTGCGTAGTGCGGGAGCTTGAAGCCGATCCCGTCTCGGATATGCTGTGTAGTGCGGGTGTTTGAAGCCGAACCCGTCTCGGATATGCTGCGTAGTGCGGATGCTTGAAGCCGAACCCGTCTCGGATATGCTGCGTAGCGCGGGTGCATGAAGCTGACATTTTCTCGGATATGCTGCGTAGTGCGGGTGCTTGAGGTCAACCTCATTAAAGAAATGCTTTGTAGTAATAGGATAAAGCGGGGGTAAAGCCAGCCTCGTCTAGGGGATGCTGGTTGCCGTGTAAGTTTGAAGCCAGCCTAATAGATCTATATGAAGCTGCCTAATGCGGGTTGAAGCCGGTCACGTCTAGGGAGGATGCGTATCGCGTGTTGAAATCGACATCAACCTAAAGATTCTGAATAGTGCCGGTTGAAGCCGGCCACATCTGGGAGATGCTGCGTACCGCGGGGTTAAACCGACCTCAACTTGAAGATGATGCGTAGTGCGGAGCTTTAAAGCTGACCTCGTCTCTGAGATGTAACGTAGCGCAAGCTGGTTGAGGTCGACTTCGTGCTTGTTGCGTAGCGAATTGCTGAATTACACTGCATATCATGCCTTGCGCAAGGGTTGGGGGATTGGGGGACAGATGGAGTGGGTTTGAAGTCAACCTCTTCTAGGAATGGCTTCATTATGTTTTAACATAACAAAGGATACGTGACTTCACAAGCTGTAAGTCAAATTCTGTAAAGCAACAAGAATCAGATATAACCCAGATAATGAGCATGCACCAGTCGATTGTTACCACAGCTCCCCAGGTCCGGGGATTGTCGGGTACTTTGACTGTCGGTCCTCCCGGCAAAGGTTAAAACACGGCCGATTTCCACGGATATCCTCTCGGACCTGTTTGGGAAATGGTAACAATTGACTGGTGCATTACGACCGCAGTACTGATAACCCTTTTTGAATAATGATAACTGGTTTAATCACAATCGCAATATTGTATTTTTATATGACTTCATAATAACGCTAGAAATATCACTTCATTTAAAAAACGCTATATGACCTAGCTGTCTTTGTTAAGATCGGAAACAGGATATGTCGTCATTATATATCATGCGCAATCGCAACACCTCGTCTGGTATCCAACAGAAGATTGCCGCAGATGGTCGAGTTGTTACGAAGATGGCATGCGGTATCATGAAATAAAACAGCTATCGCCCCGGTCAAGGATTTTTGGTCAATATGACATGATATTTCACAGTAAATTATTGACGTACACCGAGTAAAAAACGGTCAAGTTTCTCTGTAGTGAAATATGGACAACATTATCTTACGATGATAATACATATAGTCGATTATCTCTTGAAAGCGCGATGTATCAAAAACTAAGGACTACAGTGGACGTCCAAATGCATTCTCGTTCGTGTGCTTTGACTGACTGATAAAGAAAGCATAAACATGATAACCTTATTAAGAAATGTCTACACATGGGCTGTGATAGTTCCCGCTCAACCTGGTGCATTACCTTCAAACTCATTGGTGATACGGGTATTACCTTTCAGAAGAACTCTGTAAAATATAAGTCGACGTCTTTAAATCTGCAGATTCGTTCCATACACAGATTCGTCTGTGCACATCAGGACTTCCGTTGAGGGAAGTTTGGAAGTATAATACTCCCTAGAAAAGTACATTCGAGAGACTTCAAACTTTGAGTATTCATACATCCAGTTTCAAATACAAAATGGAAGCTTTGCACACATTTCCCAAGCATTGCATTGATAACAGTTGGTCGTTTAAGTCTAGACTCGGACTCTTAATAATACTGTAAAAATACTTTTTTGAAGAATAAACAAATCTTTAATCCATTTTCTATTACATAAATATATGTAATTTATATTAACACATTCAAATAGCATCATAATTCAGCCAAGCTCATCAGCCTTGAACATTAGAAATATGATTGTTCAGGTAGCACTCAAAAACACGTAACATAAGGAAAGGATAAGCTAGCTAAACAAACAACATTAGAATGTGGTGCTGGCTCGCAATTGTATTCAGTCGAACCCCGTTAGTGCAAACATCGGGGTCTGCGATTCGAAAAGCTTGAACTCTTAAAGCACATGTACACCCGATTGGCACAAAAATGTTTTTGAATCTCAGGAGAATTATTAGATAAAATGTTTTACTCCTTGATATCATAATTGTAAAAAAACACCAAACTGATAAAAATCAAGTCGGAGACCGGGTTTAAACCGGTGTCGCCGAAATTGAAGCACAGGGCTGTATCCACTGTGCTACAAAGGAATATTTAAGCCATATACCTAACTTGGTAATCTCACGTGATAACGTCGACTAGCAAATCACGTATAAGAAATGAATTGTACTAGGTAGACATACCTAGTAATCTGTTAAATGGAAAAAGTATGAAAAAAAACTGCGAAAAAAATAAAATAAATTATATAACATGTGGTAGTTCAATTTTCTTTTTTTCGCTATTTCATCAGTATGAAGTTATCGGTCCTTTACATCCACTTTGAGGAAACGAGGAAATCGAGTCAAGCGAGTTCGAGCAATCGGGGTTCGACTGTATTTCGAAAGAAAATTGAAACAGTGACTGTCCCAATAATTTCTCCAAGGCTGGTCCATACATATAAATAGCCGCCGTGATGACGCGTTTTTAGAAACACTTAAAATGTTACATTAGTTAAATGTTTACCCCATACCATGGTGTCTTTTAGCGGAGTGAACGGGCTCGTACACAATTTAAATTTACTGTTATTGAACGTCTCATGTTTGTCAGTTGGAGATGATTTGTAGCAGGAAATGTGACGGCACCAATCCCGAATATTTCCTTACAGCACATTAAACTGAGCAGACCATTAAAGAAAGCCAGTTTTCTAACATTTTTGCACAATCAAACAGGGTTGAATTTTAGAACTCGAACGTATTATTTTGAATAGGTCGACGTCTTTCCCATAATGCTATGCAACCTAAAAACTGTAATGCCACAGAAAGTCAATCATAGTACCGTTACTCTCAGTTAATGTTCACAGCAAAATTCTTGAACCATTTCCATGCCCACTTATAATGTATCTTAGGACACAGCAAAGGGAAGTAACGGCTATTACTACAGTATGCAGATTGCAATGTAGTTACCTTTCTCAAATAACCACTAAATAAATTGTTTTCACCTATTGACTAGAATTTTTAGGAAATATGTGTAATTATTGACAATAAATGTGGTATTAACATGGTCGGAGTCAAAATTAATCAGTTCATCCAGTTCTGATAAATATTTTAGATTTATAATATCCAAAATATATCGTTATTCTGGTTAAGTAGGAGTCACAGTTTCCCCGCGATTTTAAACCTGGGCAGACTTTTACCTGCTTTGCGTGGCTATATGCACAGTATTAGCAGTTTACTTAATCCTGCAGAGCCGTCTTCAGTCTTAAGTAACAATTCTGAATAAATACGAAACGAGACATTTTAAAAATCTAGCGCCCCTGATTGGCTGACAATGTTGGGTAAACACTAACTTTGGGTTAAAAAACTAGTCTTAGATATAATGCCCATATACATTCTGACAAACAATGTATACTTGTTTAAAAAGCTACAAGGGGCCACAACTCCTACATTATTTTAGCTGGATTATATAACTTGTACAAAAGAGCACATTGTTACTGTTCAGAACTTGAATTAATCAAGTTTGAATTTGAGATATTCAATGATTGTTAAACAATAAATGGATTGTAATTAAATTATATATGAAAAAACCTGTTTGATAAGTTTTTGACCTAAGGTGACCGATATTGACAACTGTTCAGAAATATTGGCCCGGTTGTTGGAACATTCGTTAAATACATAACGATGAAATTTAGCGTTAAAATGACTGAAATTGCTAAATATTCCTTAAATACCTTCGTTTAATTTATTTCGCTAAATTTCGGTTGTTGGAAATTTTAACGATAACGAAACCGTTAAATCAGTCGTTATGTTAACGAAAAATTTAAAGTACCTCAAAAGGTACTTTAAATTTTAACGAATCAGTTAATGAAAACCAAAATGGCTGCCGTAACTGGCCGTTTAGTAAATAATATTTACACCTCAACTTCCATTCCTTAAATGAACTGCCTTTCGGCAATTGCGTTCATCAATCGATGAACGCAACATCTTCGAATATATTCGGATCGCAATTCATCGCATAACAATATACATGAAAACTATTGATCTTGTTATTGTTTGTATCGTGTCAGCAGGCCCCGTTAAGTTATTATATTTTAAACGTTTTGTTGCCAAAAGTGTTCCAATTTTACGTTTAAAAGTGATTTAAAGTGGTTGATCTTTTCCCGTTATTTTGACGTCATTTAAAAAAATGTTTCCGGTAACAGTCGGGTCGTCCTATTTACAGAATGAGTAGAAAGGATTACTGAAAGGTAATCCGATATGAAATGAAGTACATTTTTAACGTTTCTTGAAAAAAATAATGAACTATTGGTGTAAATATAAGGAATTAATTGCGGGGTTGATGTCATTATCGGGGATATGAACGCAATTGGGCTGGTCAAAGTACACGTGGAGTCCTTCGGACTCCACACACACATCAACTCCGCAATCCGTTCCTTAATTGGACCACTTTTATCGAAATCTGGATAAGAACCACCCAAGGAACATTCCTGCGAAGTTTAATTGATCTTGTCGTAGTGATAAAGTTGTTGTTACGATAAAAATGTTGACGACGAACAATCCCTCTATCGCAAAAGCTTAAGCCCAAAGAACTTTGCCAGATTTGCATTATATGCAATCCAGAGTGAGCAAACTGTATAAGGTTTCAAAACAATACATGGATTAGATGTTAGATTGAATTTCATATGCTAACAAGTAAAACCGTAAGCAAAAATATGACCGTTAGGGCGTCTTTTTAATAAAGTGTAGTACATGATGTAATTGCTGAGCTATTGAATTAAATGTGATAACATGCAAAACCTAAATCAGACGAAAGAAATTGAATAAAAAAGAAACAAACACTACTTGAAAGACAGTGTGGTACCTTTGTATAAAGTTTCAATGCGATTTATCAAGTATGCTATGTTTTCTTACATGCAAAACTTAAACAATTTGTTTTGACGTAAAAGCCATAAGCAACCCAAAAGAACTATACAATTGGCCTAATCAGAGGTTGGATAGTTGAGTACAAATGTCACAATTAAACTTGGTTATTTGATTGGGATGAAAGGTTGAGTATCATTGTATAAAGTCGAAATACAATCAATGCATCAACTAGTGGCTGATATGTGTGCTTACATGCAAAACCTTAATCAGAATGTCCAAGTCAAAAGAAAAAGGTCCATAATTTGCTTTGTTTTCCTATACGTATAATCAAACAATCATTAATAATTATTAAGTTATGTTGAGAACACATATAATTTTTTTCAATCAATACATGATATACTTTCTTAGATCTTGAATGTATTGTTGCTATTATGCAAATCCTTCAACAAACTGAGACACCAACCGGCGCTAGGGAAAGAAGTGTAGCATTCCTTATTATTCTAATATTCCCTAAAACAGACTTGTAAATTAAATTCCATCGAGTAGTATTTAAGTTTTCCGAACAAAAAAGTGACAAAGGGCAGTAGCTCTGCACTGAGCTGAAATAGAGTTATGCTTTTTATACAATGGATTTCCGCTCATTGTGCTTTAAAAAATGTTTCATAAAGTTTCATCAAGTAGTTATGTTCCGGACAGGGGAATAATGCCATCTTTATAAGGTATAATAGTGTTATGTCAACTTTACTTATTATCACTGTGCTTTACAATTGTATGTAGTTTAATTAAGTTCTAACAAGTATTTTTAAGTTACGGACAAGGAAAAATGTCAAACATGGCAATAACTTGACTAGTAGTTCTTGTATAATGTACTTACTCTCATTCAATTCTATCATTGAATGAAGCTCCACTGAATTTGATCTAGAAATGTTGAAGAAATGCTCTGGCCCCGAAATCTCGAATCTTCTGAAGTCCCTATAAACAGGATTAAGCTAAGCTCACTATTTCTGGATTTCAATAATAATGTTTACTTCTTTAAGAGATTTTATACTTGAGAAAGGAATTATCATCATGATTATCAGAAGAGGTTTTTATGATTGATCAAAATCTAGTTAAATATATATTTTGGCAGTTTGAAATAAGCTACTTAAGCCTGTAAAGCTAAAGTAGTTTCGCGAAATCGGAGCCAGCTCGTTATGAAAAAGTTACAAAGGGCAAACGATCTGTTAGTAGCTTTAACAGTTTCTTGTACACTCTACTTATTCTCATTGTGCTTAACTATCCTGTGTAGTTGAAATACATCCTGTAGTTTTCAAAAATGGTTCTGATCAAGAAACGTAACACAGGACAATAACTCAATTTTCTGAAAGGTCCTCAGGAATATGATATGGCTGTTTGTGTGTCACTAAATATTGAGATGTAAAGGTCTCCAGGAACATGATGTGGCTGTTTGTGTGTCCCTCTATTTTGAGTTGTAAAGATCCTCAGGAATATGATGTGGTTGTTTATGTGTCCCTCTATGTTGAGATGTAAAGGTTTTCAGGAATATAATGTGGCTGTTTGTGTGCCCCTCTATTTTGAGTTGTAAAGATCCTCAGGAATATGATGTGGTTGTTTATGTGTCCCTCTATGTTGAGATGTAAAGGTCCTCAGGAATATGATGTGGCTGTTTGTGTGTCCCTCTATTTTGAGTTGTAAAGGTTCTCAGGAATATGATGTGGCTGTTTGTGTGTCCCTCTATTTTGAGTTGTAAAGGTTCTCAGGAATATGATGTGGCTGTTTGTGTGTCCCTCTATTTTGAGTTGTAAAGGTTCTCAGGAATATGATGTGGCTGTTTGTGTGCCCCTCTATTTTGAGTTGTAAAGATCCTCAGGAATATGATTTGATTGTTTATGTGTCCCTCTATGTTGAGATGTAAACCCTTACTAAAATTATTCAGTTTCAAATGTTTTCCTATTTTTAGTAACAGTGACCTTAACCTTGAACCTAGGGAACCCAAACGCAATCCAATGAAAGGTCTCCATAAATTATTCCTATAGACAAAGTTTAGTCAAGATATATCATCCCTAACTGATGTTATTCAGTTTCAACCATTTTTTCTATTTTAATAACAGTGACCTTGAACCTAGGGACCCCAATCGCAATTCCATGAAAGGTCTCCATAAACTCTTCCTATAGACAAAGTTTAGTCAAGATATGTTATCCCTTACTAAAGTTATTCAGTTTCAACCGTTTTCTATTTTTAGTAACAGTGACCTTGACCTTAGGGACCCCAAACGCAATCCCATGAAAGGTATCCATAAACTCTTCCCACAGACCAAGTTTAGTCAAGCTAATTATGTCATCCCTAACTAAAGTTATTCAGTTTCAACCATTTTTTTCTATTTTTAGTAACAGTGACCTTGACCTTGATCCTATGGACCCTAAACGCAATCTCATGAAAGGTACCCATTAACTCTTTCTATAGACTAAGTTTGGTCAAGATATGTGAACCCTTACTAAAGTTATTCAGTTTAATAGGTGAGTTTGACGCCGCCCGGATGACCGCCCGAACAACGACGTTCGTCATTCTAATAACCAGGTTTCATTATGTAAAAGCCCTGGCTATGAGAACAGTGATACAGTACCTAGACATGTAAAAGCCCTGGCTATGACAACAGTGACACAGATTCTAGATACGCTGAAACCCAGGCTATGACAAAAGTGACACAGTACCTAGACATGTAAAAGCCTTGGCTATAATAACAGTGACACAATACCTAGACATGTAAAAACCCATGCTATGGTAACAGTGAAACAGTACATGTCTAGTTAGTTATGTTGAAACAGGCTACGTAAACAGTGACACAGTAAATGTCTAGTTATAGGAAAAGAAGCTCAGAATTTGTTTATACAGATTTCAGATGCCATTCATGTTTTCAATGGCTACAACTCTGTATAAAAATGTTGCAATTAAAACAAATCTTTACTGATAATGATGCCTAAATTTATATTTGTGAAGGGTCATGCAATAAAGCTACCTGTATAGTTTATTAAATTTGGCCCGGTAGTTTCAGAGAATTTTTAAAGCAAAAAAGTCAGCAATTGTGTTGTTGTTTATGATCAATCTCAATGCCTTGTTGTATTTTTATAGAGTTATAATGATGCAATGAAGCTTCCTGTTAAGTTCCAGTTAATATGGCCCTGTAGTTTAAGAAGAAAGATTTCTTTTAAAGCAAAACAAGAAGTTTGCCAGAATGTTGTTTGTATTTGATCAATCTCGACACCTTATATTTTTGTAGAAGGTTATCCAAAAAGGTTACCATAGGAAGATTCCTGTATAGTTTCATTGAATTTGGACTGGTAGTTTTAAAGAAGATGTTTTTTATAAAGCAAAACAGGGAGTTGGTCATTTTGTAAATGTTGTTTGTGATCAATCATGACTCTTTGTTGTATTTTTTGTAGAAGTTTCATTGAATTCGAAGTGTTAGTTTCAGGGGATATGCTTTTTTAAGCAAAACAGGAAATCAGCCATTTTGATGTTGTTGCTTTTGATGTTGTTGATAAATCATGATTCCTTGTTGTAGTTTTGGGTCACCCAAGGAAACTTTCTGTAAGGTATAATTGAATTTGGGGTGTAAGTTTCAGAGGAGATGCTTTTAAAGTCAGTCATTTTGTTGTTGCTGTTGTTGTTGTTTATCAATCGTGATCCCTTGTTGTATTTTTGTAGAGGGACGCCCAAGGAAGCTTTTTGAAATTTCAGGGGAGATGATTTTTTAAGCAATTGTTGATTTTGGACGGACAGACCACGGACAAAGACTGATCAGTGATCACAATAGCTCACCTTGGGCACTTGTGAGCTAAAAGGACTGGTATGTCAATGGTTTCTTTTGAAATAGGTCTATCAACACAGCAAGTTATATAAGTGTGTGACATTATGATCTAGGAATATGCATGCAATTACTTGAATAAAGCCACAACAGCACAAAGAAAGGACTTTTATATTTTAGGCTTTTCAGAGTGAAGTGAGAAAAACATGAGTTCACTATATTGTGAACTGAATTCAGAAATTCACACGATTAAGTTTAAATCTGTCGAAACTTTGTTTTGACATATATTTATTTTATAAAAAGGCTCCAATCATCTAATGGATATTTTGGCTTTTCCCTACTCTAAACTCTAGTTGTGAAGATGTAGGTAGGATAATTATTTCACTTCCTTACTTCTTTATTTCACAATGACCAACACAATTAATATAAGCATTGAACGTTATTTTCTGTTGGATGGTATAAGGCATACAACAAGAGCTGTCACAGAGACAGCGCGCTCGACTATTCCGCCGCTTTTCAGTGTAAGGATTGAAAAGTTTTCGCCAAGCATGCATGGATCACTGTTAGAGTTCAATGCAATTCATGATGTGCTGAGATAATAACATAAATGTGGTCACATGGAAAATTTCAACCACATTTTTTAAGTCTAATAATAAAGGGCAATTATTTGCAAAATACAGTTATATGTCTTGGTTATTCAATTACGTTGAGTGGTTGAATACCATTCTATAAAGTCTCAATTCAATACATCGAGTAGTTGCTTAGAATTTAACCTATGTGTGCTTACATGCAAAACCTTAACCAGAATTTCTATGTCGAATAATAAAGGTCAATTATTTGCATAAAATAAAACTAGGGTTATCTTACATGTATAATTAAGTAGGTTGGATGGTTGAGTACCATTGTATCGAGTCTCAATGCAATACATCAAGTAGTTGCTTTGATATCAAAATAATGTGTGCTTGCACACAAAACCTTAACCAGAATTTCTAAGTCGAATAATAAAGGGCAATTATTTGCATTAAATGCAAAGTAGATTAACTAACTTGGTTAATTAAGTAGGTTGGATGGTTGAGTACCATTGTATCAAGTCTCAATGCAATACCACAAGTAGTTGCAGAGATATTACCCTATGTGTGCTTGCACGCAAAACCTTAACCAGAATTTCTAAGTCGAATAATAAAGGCCTATTATTTGAATTAAATGCAAAGTAGAGTTATCTAACTTGGTTAATTAAGTAGATTGGATGGTTGAGTACCATTGTATCAAGTCTCAATGCAATAACTCAACTAGTTGCTGAGATATTAACCTATGTGTGCTTGCACGCAAAACCTTAACCAGAATTTCTAAGTCAAATAATAAAGGCCTATTATTTGCATTAAATGCAAACTAGAGTTATCTAACTTGGTTAATTGAGTAGGTTGGATGGTTGAGTACCATTGTATAAAGTCTTAATGCAATACCTCAAGTAGTTGCTGAGATATTAACCTATGTGTGCTTGCACGCAAAACCTTACCCAAAATTTCTAAGTCAAACAAGAAAGGTCTAATTATTGGCATTAAATGCAAAGTAGAGTTATCAAAATTGGTTAATTAAGTAGGTTGGATGGTTGAGTACCATTGTATAAAGTCTCAATGCAATACCTCAAGTAGTTGCTGAGATATTAACCTATGTGTGCTTGCACGCAAAACCTTAACCAAGGGGTGACGTCGACGCTTTGGTGAGTAGTATAGCTCTCCATATTCTTCGAATAGTCGAGCTAAAAATGAACTTTTTAGTAAGGATTATATCTTTTTCAAAACAGGGTACTTGTATGTAGGCTTTTTTTCAAATGAAATATTTCGTTTTCTATTATGCTTTATGTAAAAATGTTATTATCAGCATTAAGTAGGAGTGTTCAAGTAACTTTAACGGCTTCAAACTATGTGTTTAAACACACTTATCCACAGGAGGCCAATAAGGGCCTATGCTCTATTGGCATGGCTCTTGTGATAATTTTTAATCCAGAGCATGTATGCATGGGTAAAAGGCAACATACATACAGTTCACGTTTTGTGTTTTGGTTACATAAAAATGTTGCACGATCAACATCTGAGGACAGTTGGTGTTGTTAGCAGATCTCTATTTCTCTCTCTGCATAAACTATTTTAATATGTGCCAAGTAAAGGTCATCTGACAAACTAGAACTCCGCGAGTCGGATGTGTCGCCTGACGAATTATTTACTGTCGACATTATAGCTGTTAGATTGGCATTTTATTCATTTATAGACAATGATGTTGCCATTTAACTTTCAAGTGTAGGTGGCATTTGAACCCCAATCAGATATACCTACAGAATAAGTTTCAGGTTGAAACCTCCTATAGTTTACGAGATATGCCACGGACAAAACTTAAGCAAGAAAATTAAGGACAATAACTCTAAAAATATGGCAGCAAGAGTAACGGTTCTTGTGCACTGCACTTGCCCTCAATGGGATCTATCTAGCTATGAAGTTTCAAGTTGATACCTCTTATATTCTTCAAGATATGCCCCGGACAAAACTTTAAGCATGAAAATTAACAAAGGGCAATAACTTTAAAACTAAGAAAGCAAGAGTTACTGTTATTCTGCCCTGCACTTGCCCTCAATGAGATCTAGCTAGCTATGAAGTTTCAAGTTAATACCTCTTATATTCTTCAAGATATGCCCCGGACAAAACCTTTAAGCATGAAAATTAACAAAGGGCAATAACTTTAAAACTAAGAAAGCAAGAGTTACTGTTATTCTGCACTGCACTTGCCCTCAATGAGATCTATCTAGCTATGAAGTTTCAAGTTGATACCTCTTATATTCTTACAAGATATGCCCCGGACAAAACTTTAAGCATGAAAATTAACAAAGGGCAATAACTTTAAAACTAAGAAAGCAAGAGTTACTGTTATTGTGCACTGCACTTGCCCTCCATGAGATCTATCTACATATGAAGTTTCAAGTTGATAACTCTTATATTGTACAAGATATGCCCCGGACAAAACTTTAAGCATGAAAAATAACAAAGGGCAATAACTCTAAAAGATATGGAAGCAAGAGCAACAGTTCTTGTGCACTGCACTTGCCCTCAATTTAGATCTATGTACATATGAAGTTTCAAGTTGATACCACTAATAGTTTAGGAGATATACCCCGGACAAGCGAAAATGGGACGCGGACGCCGCCGACGCCGCCAACGCCGCCGCCGACGCCGCCACCGCCGCCGCCGTCACCTCCGCCGCCGCCGACAAAAGTAACCCCTATATGTCGTATTTTCAGGCGACACAAAAATTGCTTAATATTACTGTATGACATGGACAAATTTTCTGTAGTTTTAAAAATAAAGAAGTTGGTCAAAAGGTCAAAGTTAAGGGCATTCGAGGACAACATTGGTTCTCATTTGCAAAACTGTAGACATGGTCTAAATATCATTGCTGTAGCTTTAAAAATTAAAAATCAAAAGGGGTGGGGCTAGCTTTAGCTCAATGGGCATATTTGCAAATGCTTTGCTCGACAGTCATCATATGATGCTCTACAACAAATATCAAAGGTACGAGCTTTGTGGTTTGAAACAAGAGGATTTTGAAAAATGTCTTAAATAAGTTTCTAGAAAAATTGTGACCCCAGGGGGCAGTGCCAGCTTTGACCCAATGGTCATAATTTGAACAACACTGGTAGCAGATCACTAAATTGTGCCTTATTCAAAATAGCAAGTCCAAACCTTTGAACACGTTGGATGACCAGTTATAACCCCAGTGGCATAATTTGAACAAACATTCACAGGCAATTATGCTGAGATGGATGCGCGAAAACACGAACACTTTTTCAACATTTCCCAAATTAAGTGTACAAACTTGTGAACACTTGGTGTGGGCAGTACTGACCCCGGGTGCACAATTTGAACAATTTACAGAAATACAGAACATGGCTTTCAGCAAGAACAAGGCGGAATTAAATTGACAAAATCAGCTGCAGAACCAAAAAGCAAGTTGTCTCCCTTTAATCCTAGACTTGACTTTACATGTTAACATGGCTACAAATAGAATTCACTCATGCAGACCTGACTAATACTAGGTTAGCTAAAAAAGCATTTTTTTTTAAACTTTCAAGGGCAATAATCTTGGCATTGTTTTGAAAGGAACCAAGCTCAAATATATATTTAAACACTGTACAAGTTTCATAGAAATACAAGCAAAACTGAAGATTGCATCGTGTTCCAAGCAATTATTTACAGACACATATACTAAGAACACATAACCATCTCATAAGCTCTTTGGCCAGTAGATACAAAAACAACAGTATAAAAAGGGAAAGGTCAGTGCCTATTTGGTATGTTGGGTTGGGTAGCCAAAACTTATTTTTTGTTTTTGTTTTTTTCCGAGGCCTAATTGGTCAGGAATTCTTGAGAGCTTATTTGTTTTAAAATAATAAGCAGGTTTTTTATATGTTTTGTGGCCAAGCTGACAGAGAATGTTCTAGAAGAAGAGAATGTGTAGTAGACAGATATAGGACTGCAGGGACACACCCGCTACATGGAAGACACACGTTTAATGCAATCCAATTACCTTTTAGTTCTTGAAAGAAAATCTAAATATATAAAGTGTTATTTTCTAATGGAGAAAAATAAGTTAAAGCAGAATGGTTGCAAAATCACTCAATATATGTTTCAAAACTAGGACAAAAACAAAACAAAAACATGGCAGTGATTAAAAATATATTAACAAATTACATAGACCATGGTTGCCAATGACTATTAATATTAACTAATGCTTAAAAGTCACTCAACTGCAAAAATGTAAAAAGATATAGTTTGTTACCCATAACATAAAACAAACAAAACATGTAATATAAATTATGACTCCAAACCAAATAATATTAAACTAATTATACAACAGACTTCACATTTATAACAGGCCTGCCACGAAGAAACAATAAAATCTAACAAAACAAATGGCTTTAAAACCATATGAACAAAAAGAGAACAAGAGCTGTCACAGTATGTGACGAATGCACCCGAATGTGACATTGACCTACGAACAAGGTCAGTACATGAAAAGTTGATCTTGCCTTTACGTGTCAAATACATATGGCAAGTTATTTTAAATTGCCTCTGAACATAAAACAAGAGAAAGTTACAGCCCGGACACGACAACCTATACTCTATGTCCTTATATGCAGCACTCCATTGTGAATAAACACTAAGTGTGACCTTGACCTTTGAGGTAGGGACACGGGTTTTGCACGCGCCACATCATCTTGGTATATGGAACACATGTGGCAAGTTATTTTAAAATCTGTCCATACAAGGGAAAGTTACAGCCCGGACACGACAACCTATACTCTATGTCCTTATTTGCAGCACTCCATTGTAAATAAACACTAAGTGTGACCTTGACCTTTGAGGTAGGGACACGGGTCTTGCACGCGACACGTCGTCTTGGTATGTGGAACACATGTGGCAAGTTATTTTAAAATCTGTCCATACAAGAGAAAGTAACAGCCCGGACACGACAACCTATACTCTATGTCCTTATATGCAGCACTCCATTGTGAATAAATACTAAGTGTGACCTTGACCTTTGAGGTAGGGACACGGGTTTTGCACGCGACACGTCGTCTTGGTATGATGAACACATTTGGCAAGTTATTTAAAATCTGTCCATACAAGGGAAAGTTACAGCCCGGACACGACAACCTATACTCTATGTCCTTATATGCAGCACTCCATTGTGAATAAACACTAAGTGTGACCTTGACCTTTGAGGTAGGGACACGGGTCTTGCACGCGACACGTCGTCTTGGTATGTGGAACACATGTGGCAAGTTATTTTAAAATCTGTCCATACAAGGGAAAGTTACAGCCCGGACACGACAACCTATACTCTATGTCCTTATATGCAGCACTCCATTGTGAATAAACACTAAGTGTGACCTTGACCTTTGAGGTAGGGACACGGGTCTTGCACGCGACACGTCGTCTTGGTATGTGGTACACATGTGGCAAGTTATTTTAAAATCTGTCCATACAAGGGAAAGTTACAGCCCGGACACGACAACCTATACTCTATGTCCTTATATGCAGCACTCTATGGTGAATAAACACTATGTGTGACCTTGACCTTTGAGGTAGGGACACGGGTCTTGCACGCGACACGTCGTCTTGGTATGTGGTACACATGTGGCAAGTTATTTTAAAATCTGTCCATACAAGAGAAAGTTACAGCCCGGACACGACAACCTATACTCTATGTCCTTATATGCAGCACTCCATTGTGAATAAACACTAAGTGTGACCTTGACCTTTGAGGTAGGGACACGAGTCTTGCACGCCACACGTCGTCTTGGTATGTGGAACACATGTGGCAAGTTATTTTAAAATCTGTCCATACAAGGGAAAGTTACAGAGCCGGACGGACGGACGGACGGACGGTGCGATTTTAATATGCCCACCTCATAAAAACAAACTAACAATACACAATAATACATACATATAGCAAGACAACCATGAAAAACAGCAACATACAATCTTACAATACACCAAACCATACATATAGCAATCAGGCTACCAAAAAACCAAATCAAACTAACAACACAACAGTCTGCATACATATAACAAGAATTAACAAGAATTAACTAAAACAATCAAATTCCTTTAAACATATAAACAGTTTACAAGCAGACCATTAAAACAATCTAACAATACAACAGAACGTGTGTATAAAGCATGGATTCTGTAAAGAGCAAAAGCAAAGCAAAAACAAATACTTCATAAATTATATGGCATGGCTACTTTACGATTACAAACACAAATTGTGATGCATCAGCCTACAATTCCATAAAATGACAACCATAGAAAAATAACAAAGAAACAAACAAAAACAATACAGAGCCAAAAGAAGACAAAAAGTTCAACAAATTACATACAAATTGCATTGCTATAATTAAAGACTTATATTACCAGATTTCATACAAATAGAATGGCGCACTACTCTAAAACAACACTTAAAAATAGTTACAATTTCAACACACTTCATACCCATCATGGGTACCATAACAGACAAAAACAAACTAATATTACTATATGCTCTAACATGGAAGCTTACCATAAAAAAAACATAATAAAAGTACCAACACATTTTACTCGACACATGTGGCCATAAAAGGGGAAAAAACAAACTAAAAAATCACAATCCACATACATATAAAAAGACTTCTATTTCATGATCAGATTAACAATATAGTGTCACACACAATAAGGTACAACAGACCTTATGCATGGAACATGGTTTTAATAATGTAACACCAATTAACTAACAATAAATCAGACTTCATACTATTTGCATGGCTTCTTCAAAGGAAACAAACACTAAAATACACATGACTTCATATATAATTGTTTTAAACAAAACATGGCAATTCAGCATATCAAATACATAATTATGGTTTTGCTACTAATAAACCCCAAAACAAACTTAGATTACACAGACCTTTTACATATAGAAAAGCTATCATAAAAAGACAAATAAGCAATTCTCAAGGCATCATTCAAATAGCATGGCCGAAATAAAGAGCCAAACAAACTTACAACACAGCATACTTCATAAATACAGCAAGGATATAATAATAAGAATAAGAATAAACAACAACAATACAAGACAAGTCATACACAGAGGAAGACTTTCACAAAATATCAACACAACATATTAAATACATGTTACATGGCTACGAAAAAGACACTATAACAAACTAACACTACACCAAACTCCATACACAGAAAATGGCTTTCATAAAATACAAACAATATAAAAATACAACATATTTAACCCATGTTTAAATGAAGCATGGCCACCATAAAGATATAAAGATAAAAATACATAAGCCTTATTATGTTTAGCATGGCCACAATGAAGAGCCAATAAGAAAACAACAATACACATATTGCAAAAATAGGGCATCGGTACAAGAAGGAGCCAAAAATAAACAAACAACAAATTCAATACATGTAGCCTGGTTATCATAAAAATATAAACCTAACAATGCACCATCCTTCGTACATATAGCATGGCTGACATAAACTGACAATAATCAAACAGACAATACACAAGATTTTAAACATAAAGCATGGCTACAATAAAGAGCAAAAACAATTCTAACAATATTCCAGACTTCATACATATAGCCATAAAAATCAAACTAACAATACACAGGCAATTATTTAAATATATAAATAGTATTATAATTATATTAATACACAAATTAACTAACAACACAACATATAACAAAGCATGGCTACCATAAAGAGCCAAAACACGCTAACAAGGATATAATAAAGCGATAAAAAACACTAACAATACACCATACTTCATACATTGATGTAGCATGGCTGCAGTGAAAGGTCAAGCACAACCTAACAATACAACATACTTCATACATATGATATAGCATGGCTACAATTAAATGCCAAACTCAACCTAACAATACACCATACTTCATAAATGTAATATAGTATGGCTACAATTAAATGCCAAACTCAAACTAACAATACACCATACTTCATAAATGTAATATAGTATGGCTACAATTAAATGCCAAAATCAACCTAACAATACACCATACTTCATATATATATATATATAACATAGTTACAATTAAGAACCTAACACAACCTAACAGTACACCAAACTTCATTCATTTAATAGGCTTACAATAAAGAACCAAATACATGTACAACCTAACAATACCTCAGACTTCATACAAGTAACATGGCTACCATAAAGAGCCAAACACAATCTATCAATACAACATATTTCATACATAGAGGAAGGCTATAATAAAGAGCCCAAAACAATCTCATATTACCCCAGACTGAATACATGTTGCATGGCTTTAATAAAAAGCCAAAACAAACAATACACCAGGTTTAATAATTAAAAATGATAACATTCTAATAATACACAGTTATAATACTTCATACATATAGCATGGCTGCCATAACATGACAATTTTAGTCAAACTTGCACTACAACAGACGTTATATGCATAGCATGGCTACAATTCATAGTTTTATAAACTTAAAAAAACAACACCAAACTTTAAACATGTAGGATCGCTACCATATAAAGCCCAAACAACAAACAATATGCCAGAATCTATACATAGATATTGCATGGCTACAATGATAGTACAAAAGCAAACTTACAAGACAACATACTCCATCCATTTGAAATGGTAAGGTAAAAATAAAAAAAAACCTGGGAGGGAGTTTTAAATAATCAACATAAATCAAACATATAACATATAAAGATATAAAACAATCAGTATGGAGCCAAATCAAACGTAAGAAGAATGTATATATCATGGCCTAAAAAGATGCAAAGAACAAACTTACAGTACATCATACTAAATGCATAAAGCTTGGCTTTACAAAGAGTAAAAACAAACTTATAGTTCAACAGACTTCATACTTACATGGCTTCAACGAGTAAAGCCAAACTTACAATAAAATAGACTTCATACAAGCATCCGCTTAACAAAGAGTAAAAACAGACCGACAATACAATAGGACGAAAATACATAAATATACGAGTAAATCGTACATGGCTAAACTAATGGAAAAAACAACAAATTTACAAAACAGCAGATTTCATAAACACAGCATGGTTTTACAAAAAGTAAAAACAAACTTACAATACAACAGACTTCATACATACAGCATTGCTTAACAAACAGTAAAAACAAACCTACAACGCAAACTATTTCATACACACAGCACGGCTTTACTAAAAGTAAAACCAAACTTACAATAAAACAAACTTCATACACACAGCATGGCTTTACAAAGAGTAAAAACAAACATACAATACAAAAGACTTACAATACAAAATCCTTAATACATACTAAACAGACAGCATGGAGTAAAAAAAAACTTACAATACAACATACTTCATACATACAGCATGGCTTATCAAAGACTTTACAATGAGTAAAAACAAACTTACAATACAATAGGCTTCATAAATAAACATGACTTAACAACAAGTAAAAACAAACTTACAATAAAACAATGCCCTAACATACAGCATGGCTTAACAAAGAGTAAAAAACAATCTTACAAAAATACTACAAATGTTATACATACATCATGGCTTAACAAAGAGTAAAAAAAAACAATCTTACAAAAATACTACAAATGTTATACATACATCATGGCTTAACAAAGAGTAAAAAACAATCTTACAAAAATACTACAAATGTTATACAAACAGCATGGCTTAACAAAGAGTAAAAAACAATCTTACAAAAATACTACAAATGTTATACAAACAGCATGGCTTAACAAAGAGTAAAAAACAATCTTACAAAAATACTACAAATGTTATACATACAGCATGGCTCAACAATGAGTAAAACAATCTTACAACAAGAGATGTTAGTGAAACATTTATGCCCCCTTGGGAGCCAAATTGTTAGTAGGATTTGGACACTTAAATAAAATATGGACAATCAGAAAACCTTTTTTCAGCTTACAGTCACACTGACCTTGACCTTTGACCCACTGACCTCAAAATCAATAGGGTTCATCTGCTGGTCATGACCAATAAGCCTACCTAGTATGAGGTCCCTGGGTCAAAGCGTTCTCAAGTTATTGATCGGAAACCGTTTTTCATGTAAAGGTCACACTGACCTTGACCTTTGACCCACTGACCTCAAAATCAATAGGGTTCATCTGCTGGCGATGACCAATACACCTACCAAGTATGAGGTCCCTAGGTCAAAGCGTTCTCAAGTTATTGATCGGAAACCATTTGGTATTCCGACCGACCGACAGACAGACAGACCGACCGACCGACCGACCGACCGACCGACATGTGCAAAACAATATACCCCACTTTTTTCAAAAGGGGGCATAAAAATACTACAAATGTTATACATACAGCATGGCTTTACAAAGAGTAAAAACAAACTTACAGTAAATGTTATGCAAAAGACTTCTTACATATACCATGGCTTTAAATATAGGAAAATCACCCTTACAGTACAACATACTCTATACTTACAGCATGGCTTTACTAACAGTAAAAACAAACTTACAATACTACCAAATCCATAAACATGGCATGGCTTCACAAACAATGAAAACAAACTTACAATACAAAATACAACATACAAACAGCATGGCTTTACAAACAGTAAAAACAAACTTACAACACACCATACTTCATACATACAGCATAGCTTTACAAACAGTAAAAACAAACTAACAATAAAACAGACATACATCATGGCTTTATAAACAGTAAGGAACAACTTTACAATGCAACAAACTTCATATTTACAGAATGACTTTACAAACAATAAAAACATTTTACAATATAAAGGACTACATAAATATAGCATGGCTTCACAAACAGTAAAGCAAACTTACAATACAACAAACAACATACATACAGCATGGCTTTTAAAGAGTAAAAACAAACTTACAATACAATAGGCCTTATGCATACAGCATAGCTTCCAAACAGTTAACACAAACGTACAATACAACAGACTCCTTAAATACAGAATGGCTTTTCAAACAGTCAAAATAAACTTACAATACAACCAACTTCATAAATACAGCATTGATTCACAAACAGTGTATCATCCATGCAATACAACAGAAAACATACATGAAACATGGATTCACAAACAGTAAAAACAAACTTACAATACAAATGACTAACAAAACAAAAGCCTTCATGCATACTTAACACACATCATGGCTTCACATGAGTAAAAACAAACTGACAATACAACAGACTTCATACATCAATACTTCATTCATACTATTTACATTTATAATATACAATAAATTAAAGGACATAAACCAAGCTTACATTACAGCATGGCTTCACATACAGTAAAAACTAACTTACAATAAAACAGACTTCCTACATACAGCATGGCTTTACAAACAGTAAAAACAAACGTACAACACAAAAGACGTATTTCATATAGCATGGCTTTACAAACAGAAAAACAAAACAAATTACAATACAACATAATGCACACATACAGCATGGCTTTACAAACAGTAAAAAGAAATAATGATACAACATACTTCTTACATAATTTACAAACTGAAAAACACTTACAATACAAAATACTTTATACATATAGTATGGCTTTACAAACAGTTAAAACAAACTAGCATTATAACATACTTCATACCTATAGCATGGTTAAACAAACAGTAAAAACAAACTTACAATACAACAGACTTCTTACATATAGCATGGCTTTACCAACTGTAAACAAGAGGCCCAAAAGGGCATATGCTCTACTGGCATGGCTCTTGTGGTCATTTTAATCCACAGCATGTATGTATGGGTAAAAGGCAACAGACATATAGTTCACATTTTGTGTGTGGGTTACCTGAAAACGTTGCACGTTCAACATCTGAGCCCAGAAAGAATTGTAAGCAGATTAGTTGCATGAACTATTTTAATATGTGCCAAGTAAAAGTCATCTGACAAAAAAAAAATGCTTTCAAAACTGTACTCATGGTAAAAAATTCTGTAGTTTTAAAAATTTAAAAAGAGTTGGTCAAAAGGTCAAAGTCAAGGGCATCCGAGGACAACATTGATCAACTTGAACAAACATTCGCAAGCAATTCTATTGAAATGGATGCAAAAACACACAAGAAGATTTTCAAACCTATCCCAATTTAATTTTACAAACCTGTGAACCCTGGGTGCGGCCAGTAATGACCCCAGGTGCATAACTTGAACAAACATTCACAACCAATTTTGTTCAGATGAATGTGCAAACTACAGACACTTAGAGCTAAAAAAATGGCCTTTTGGCTTTCAACAAGAACAAGGCAGAGTAATTCACAAAATCAACTGCAGTACAAAAAGCAAATTCTCACCCTTAGTCCTAAACTTGAGTTTACACATGTAAACTTGACTAAAAAATATAATTCACTCATGTGGATCTGGCTAAAACTAGGTTAGCTAAAAATAGCATTTCTTTAATTTAAAACTTTCAAGACCCTTTATCTAGGCATGCATATGCGAATTTGGCCAGTTTTCGAAAAGAACCAAGCTCTAATTATTATCTAAATACTGTACAAGTTTCATCGAGATACAATCAAAACGGAAGACTGTATCGCGTTAACAAAAAAATGTTTACAAGAAATTGTTTACAGATACACGGACACACGGACGCACGCACGGACGCACATACTACATACACATTACAATCACATAAGCTCTTCTGGCCTTTGACCAGTAAAGCTAAATACTAACGTACATGTACAACAGACTTCATACATACAGCGAGGCTTTATAAACAGTTAAAAGAAAATTACAATACAACAGACTGCATACACACAGCACGGCTTCACAAACAGTTAAAACAAACTAACAATACAACAGACTTCATTCATACAGCGCGGCTTCACACACAGTTAAAACAAACTAACAAAACAACAGATTTCATTAACCAAGCTGATATTAAAATGCAATTCACTGAATAAGCCAAACACAAATTTACAATATACTTCCTCATATAATAGAACATAGACTATTGCTGCCTAAATGAGCTAAAGCATTCAATATCACTTGATACATGGCTTCTTGATGCAGGAATTATGGCTTTAAAGAATCCAAAAACAAACCAACAACACTAACACAAAAATTCCAAGTTTAACACAAAACACTGGAAAAACAAGACAATATATGACACGAACTTACATACACCAATGTGCCATTTAGTGGAGCCAAAACAACCTGACGTAACATTAACAACATAAGCTTGATGCATTTACTGTGGCTTTCATAAATAAGCAAAAAATAAATAAAGCCAAAACACCACACTAAAAAATCATGATATAAAGAAACTGAGGCTTCCAATACAGAACTTAGAATACATAAAAAACTTACGACCCTTGAGCACAATCATGTCATACACTAACTTTGGCTACCATTAAAATAGCTAAAAACACAGCAACTATAAAACATTTTTTTCCGATATAGATTTTGCTATAAAATGAGCATAAAAACACAATTAAGACAACATCATTGAAGTCACCCAATACAAGTACTGTGGCTACAATACAGACACAAGAAAAAATAAAAAATAAACAACACTACTCTAATATTATGCAATGCATAAACCAAAGTTGAGCAAAAATATTTTTCATCAAAGCATAATACATTTACCATGACTAACATTAAAATGACAACAAAATCCTGAAAAACATATATCATGGCTCAAAACTGAAAGGCGAAGTAGTTCTAACAATACAAAGAAGAGTAGAATGTTACTTTGCATGTTTATGAATGTTGTTGTACCTACTTTTTGATTATACACAATGCCCATGAAAAAAAGAATGCGAGTAAACAATCATATATTTATAAGTCTTTTGGTTGTGAAGTTTTTGGCCTTTGATTATGAAATATATTTGGATTTAGTTCTAAAATTATTTACTTTATACTTTGTAAGATTGAGACTTTCTGTACACCCTTTGAGAATACAAACAGGACGTTATGCACTAATAATGTACCTCGTAATAATATACCTCATAATGAAAGATATTGTTTATGTTGTAATCGTAGAGACATAAGAGGATGAATATCATCTCATAAGTATTTGTCAATGATATCATCAGTTACATGTAACTTATATAAAACAATGCTGTATATAATGTATATAATCCATCTGTATTCAAATTCCATCAGTTATTCCATCTGTATTCAAATTCCATCAGTTATTGGAATTATGTAATAAAAAGGATGTTATGAATGTTTGCAAATATATTAAAGAATCAATTGCTATACGCAACTCACTTATAAATAATTTAACTTGATATAGTATCTATGAAACATTCCCTCACTGCCAAAGTTAACATATTACTTATTTGGTATTCAATTTACATAGTATGTTTGCTTATATTATATTTCATTATATTATGTTTGTAAGTTTAGATACGTGGCATGTTTATATGTATAACTATATGTATTACGACATGTACACTTTTATAAGTCAAATAAACTGTCTGTTCTGTTTTGTTCTTCTAGGTCCTTTCGTTAATGAAGTTTATGGCTTCTTGTAGATCCTTCTTTGAATAAGTTCTAGACTCCTTGAAGATCCTTTCTTGAATGAAGTTCTTTAATTCTTTAAGGTCCTTTCAAAATGAAGATCTTTGCTTCTTGAAGGTTCATTCTTGAATGAAGTTCTTGACTACATGTTATGGTTTCTTTCCTGAATGAAGTTACTCATTTGTTGTACATGTAGTACCTTTCTTGATTAAAGTTCTTGACTACTTGAAAGTCTGTCCTTGAATTAAGTTCTTTCAAGAATTAGGTTATTACATACTTTAAATTCCTTTCTTGAATGAAGGTAGTCACTACCTGCTTGTGATCTTTTGTTATTTTAATTGTTTCAACTCTCATCCCAACCAGGGGTTTGACTATGGTCTCATAGAAATATTAAATTACTGCAAACACTAATGTACACACACATTTATTAGTACAGACTCACCTTTAACCTTAATATAACAATAAACAATACACCAAAGGTTACCAATTAAAAAATAAGGTTTTAGTGGCAGCTTTGCGGTTTGGTACTGGGCCTGTCCATACAGTTTTCAGAATAAGAAGAAGAGAAGAAATGGTGCCAGAAGAAAGTGGATGATTGAAATATCCTTTGATTGACGTATAGTGACTGTGTAACATCTGGAAGGACACACACATATGTTGAATGTGGTTATATTTGGAAGGACACATAAATATAGTGGTTGTGGTTTTGTTTAAAAGGACACAGTCATAATGAGACTGTGGATTTGTCTTGAAAGACACAGACATATGGTGACTATGGTTATATCTTTAAGGACATAGACATATGGTGCTATGGTTACTTCTGGAAGGACAACAACTATATATTCAAATGAAACCACTAATGGCCAGACATGATTTTTGCTAGAAAATGAAAATAGGGCTAAAACACTAACCCAAATAACTTTATATATGATATATTAATACATATAGTTTATGTATCAGTTATCATCTATGATTCTTTTAAAATTTAGACCAAAATTACAAAAAGGTTTCACAACTTCAAATGATGGTTAATGAAGCTTATTTGCGGGGTTTCTGGGCAATAGATACTAGTCATTATGTTCCATTTTTGTTAGTCTATTTTAGTTCTTAATACATTTCTATTAAATCTTATTTCAAATTCCATCAACTTAAGTTTTTCTGCAAAAACACAAAACAGAGCCCTGAAGGCCCTGTATCGCTCACCTAATCCAGATTCGAACTTGGCCTAGAGCTAATCACTATAAACATTCTGACTAAGTTTCATGAACATACAGTCACGAATGTGACTTCTAGAGTGCTAACAAGCTTTTCCCATAATTTGACATAATGAACTAGTTTTTGACCACACATAACCCGGATTAAATATTGACTTAGAGATTATTAATATAAACATTTTGACCAACTTTCATGAAGATACAGTTATAAATGTGACCTCAAGAGTGTTAACAAGCTTTTCCTTTTCCTATTAACGTGACTGATGCCTCCTACCTTGAACTTTACTGCTTTTGGTCAATTCTTCAATTCTTTCACTGCCATGGTAAGTCATGATATTGTCCAATGTTGGTCATATCGGCTTCTACAGTAGGTTCTATCAGCATCCATGGTTATTTCTATGAACATCCAGGGTAGGTTTTACCAGTGTCCATGCTTGGTTCTATTAGCCTCCAGTATCCATGGTTAGTTTTCAGTACGCATGAAAGACTAAAAATATAACATTTTGGTCATGCCATCTAGTTTTCCATATACATGCTATGTCCTATCTAATCATACAAGTTCCTTTCTACATAATGCAACTCAAAGTTTAAGAATCATTCTTAAGTTTAAACCACTTGTCCCCTAAGCACTTCTATGAAAGGCCAAGTTATAAACAAAACACATGGCCTGAAAGAGTTTTATAAGGCCATCTTAGGAGCACTTCTGTTAAACAATCTGGCCTGTTGTTAGTGGAGAGTAGATTCCATTGATTTATAGTTATATAGTGAAACTAGCCCTGCATAATGTTGGCAAAGGTTAAAGCAATCCAATATAGCTTGAACAAAAAATATAAAGGACCTTTAAGTTGTAATTTATATTTATACTGTATACATTTACTACATTGATTTACCTTTATTTTTCACTTAAGTGTATGCTGACCATCCCTGACTGTCACTGCCACCTATGGCCATCCAACCACAAATATTCTAACCTTTCAAAACCAAAGGTTATTCTAACTAGAGATTGCTTTTTTGAAAATGCGCTTGTCTCCCCTATTGTGTGTTGGTATCTGAGAAAAAATAAATGATGGACATGAAATTTGTAATTTTGGACTGGAGATGAACCAACAGTGAAGTTTATTCAACCGTATTAAATATTTAAGAGAAAAAAAGAGTTGTTGATTAATCCTGGAAAATGTAAACAAATTTTGCATTGTTTGAAGTTCCTGGGCGCAAGCGTTATTCAATTATTGAATGGAAACCATTTCATCAGCTCAATGTAATCAAGACCTTGACCTTTGACCTACTGATCACACCATCAATAGGGATCATCTACATGACCAACTTGCATACCAAGTATTAAGATCTTGGGTGTAAGTGTTCTCGAGTTACTGAGCGGTAATCGTTTCTTCACATTAATGTCACAGCAACCTTGACCTTTGGCCTATTGATCTCAAAATCAATAGAGGTCATCCACTAGTCATGACCGACTAGCATACCAAGTATAAATTTCCTGGGTGCAAGAATTTTTTATTTATTGAGCGGAAACAAAGTGTGATTTCAGACTGACGGTATTAAGTCAAGTATTAATTTCCTGGGTACAAGAGTTATTTAGTTATTGAGCAGAAATCATTTTTAAGCTAAAGGTCACCACCAAAATATCATTTTTTACTTGAAGGTAATCTTGAACTTTTGATCTCAAAATCACTAGGGGTCACCTTTTAGTCATGATCAAGTAGCATACCAAGTATGAAATTCCTGGTTGCCAGTGTGCCAGTTTAGTTATTGCGTGGGAACCGTTTTTTCAACTGAAGGTCATGGTGACCTTGACCTTTGACCTACTGATCTCAAAGTCAAAAGGAGTCATCTACTAGTCATGAACAACTAGCATACCAAGTAGGAAGTTCCTTGGTACAAGCTTTTTTTAGTTATTGAGCAGAAACCATGTTTAAGCTTAAGGTCACTGCCAACATATCCTTTTTTTCCTGGAAGTAACATTGACCTTTGACCTTTCGATCTCAAAATCAATAGTGGTTATTTATTAGTCATGAACAATTAGCATTCCAAGAATGCATTTCCTTGACTCGAAGGATCTTAAGTTACAGAGCGGAAACCATTTCTTCACCTCAAGGTCACAGAGACCTTAACCTTTGACTTTGTGACCCCAAAATCAATAGTGGACGTCTTCTAGTCACGACCAATTAGCATAACAAGTATGGGTCTAAGAGTTCTATAGTTCTTGAGTAGAAACTAAGTGTGATGTACTGACTGACTTACGGACCGATGGACTGACAGTCTGACTGATTGACAGGGCAAAAACAATTTGTCTCCACATGAATTGGGGAGACATAAATATTAACTGTGAACTTGATGAGGTTATTTGGCACATTTTATTGTCACTGTTGAAATGGGAGGTCAGTATGGGGTTTCTCTCAAATGCACATAGATATAAAACCATTTACTTCTTGCAATGCCTTAAGAGCTAATGCTACATAAGGTCATTAATTGGTTCTATAACATTATTTATCTATCGGTTCACACATGCATTCAGGAAATTAAAGACACATTTGTGCCAAATGATAAAAAAAACAATGTTGTTTCCCATTGGCAATCACATTTATGATAAATTGGAAAAAGTGGTACCAATCTGAAAAAAGGCTAATTTTCGGAGATAATTTTTTGAAATATTTTCTTAAATTGATATTAGCAGAACACTTAAACTTTTAGGCGGATTTGGTATGTCCATTTTAAATTCAAACTTTTATAAGAGTTTGAAATGATACAGTCATATAACTGGCTATTTACTGACAATTCTATGTAACCGATTATTTGCAATTATCACAATAAACTACAGTTTTTGAAACATCAGAAACAATACAAATAATTATTGTCTTATTGCCTTTTCTTCCACTTAACCGTCTTTATTAATCCGCCGACCGTTTTCAAGCCATTCCCCACCAAATCAGCTAGATATGACCTGGTGATCTCTTTATTTCATATCGTGTCAGACTTGTATTGATCTTTATGTGCGTAGCTTTATTAAAAAAAACGATTATTAGGAAAATCGGTATCAAATATTCGCGACTCCTTTCCAACATGACTACAATAGGGTTAGGGTTAGGGTTAGGATGGTATATAATCACTAGTAAAAATGTCAACTTGCCTTGTCAACGTTAACCAAAGTACATCCCTTTTGGAAAAGTCTTGCATCCTTTTGTAAAACAAACAAAACAAAGCTTAGGCAAAGGAGGTCTGGAAATTAATATGCAAAAGCTTACCATGCTGCTCAGGAATTGGATGATTATTTCTGGCTGGAGATGTTGCTTTCACACAGGTGGTAAATCACACTGATGCTTCAGAAGTCCATGTACACCCACAGCAGTATCTGCAATAGGAGCATAAAAATCTAGATAACTGCATACAGGGTTATTTATTTAAGAAGGTTTTATCTAGCATCGAGACATTCACAGTTTTGGTAAAGAAGAGGCCCATAAGGGCCTATGCTCTACTGGCATGGCCCTTGTGGTCATTTTTAATCAAGAGCATGTATGTATGGGTAAAAGGCAACATACATAAATATCACGTTTTGTGTTTGCGTTCAACATCTCAGGACAGAAAGTATTGTAAGCAGATTAATTGCATTAACTATTTTACTACGTGCCAAGTAAAGGTCATCTGACAAAAAATGCTTTAAAACTGTTCTCATGGTAAAAAAATTATGTAGTTTAAAAAAAAAGAAGTTTGTCAAAGACACGGGTATCAGAGGACAGCAATCAAAATCAATGTTGAACATTTATGCTCATTTTGAACTGTGTTGTTTGTCATTGCATTTTAGTAACAGTTACTTTTACCCTAGGGACCCTAAACGCAATCTCATGAAAGCCATTTAATGCTAATTAAGAATTTTGCAAACTGTGAAAACACCGAAAAGTTGCGTATATTGTCACGTTCGGTGCTTAGTAACCTTCAATGTACTAGTAAACGATTAATTATTTCATTAAATAAAAAAATCGAGTACAGACACTCATCACGCACATCTTGTAAACTTGGAGATTTTCATTAACAGCACACATGCTTATAACTGTCATTTGCTGCATAAAACACATTTAATTGATTTGGTTCATTATTTGTTAAAGGCAGTATGATATATTAACAGAATAATGATCGTAAGTTATACAGTGAGACAGGTTTTAACACACTATACTGCGACCTCTGTAAATAATATACTAGAGTATGTACGTAACAAGGCAATTGAAAAGTGAATAAAGGGTTTATATTTCGTGGGATCTTGAATTCGTGGATCACCGAACCCACGAAAACCACGAACATTAATGCCCACGAGCATTAATGATTTCACAGTATATATAATATAGCGTTTTAGGATACATTTTCTATATCATTGTTCATAAGATGAGTCAAATCAATATTTGTTTTCATATTATTATTTTACTAGTTCTCGAGTTGGTTTGGGTTTTCCATAGTTATATTTAGTTAATTAAGAGGTCAATCTCAGAACGAGGCTGCTCATCCTAAGTAAGGCCCTCCTTTGGTGCAAACGCTGTTGACTAGTAATCCATCTAATTTCACAAGTTTTAAAAATTTAAAGGCTACGGCTACGGAATTGAAATTATTCCATACTTATTTATAATGTATTTCTTTTTTTCTTCCTGATAATGAAAAACAAGAGGCCCAAAAGGGCCTATGCTATACTGGCTGGGTTTGTGTGGTCAACATCACTGTTTTCGAAAAGAACCAACCCTTATGGGTAACTGAAGACTGTATCATGTTCGCAAGCATTGATTACACAATAGCATTTTTTATACAAGGCCCATAATCTAATCATTTCAAGGCCCATAATATAGGCATGCATGGGCAAATCCAGCTGATTTTCAAAGGAAACGAGCCCTAATGGATATGTAGATACTGTACAAGTTTCATCGAGATACAATCAAAACTGAAGGCTGTATCATGTTAACAAGCAATTGTTTACTGACATACTGATTGTTTATACCATCAAGGGCCATAATCTAGGCATGCATGGGCGGATCTGGCTTGTTTTCGAAAGGAACCGAGCTCTTATGGATATGTAGATACTGTACATGTTTCATCGAGATACAATCAAAACTGAAGTCTGTATTGTGTTAACGAGCAATTGTTAACAGGATTTTTATACTATCATGGCCCATAATCTAGGCATGCATGGGCGGATCTGGCTGGTTTTCGAAAGGAACCCAGCTCTAATGGATATTTGATCATGATCAGGTTTCATCAAGATACAATCAAAACTGAAGACTGTATCATATAAACATGAATTGTTTACAGACGCACGGACGCACATACTACGTACAAATACCATCGCATAAGCTCTTCTGGCCTTTGGCCAGTAGAGCTAAAAATCAAAGGCTCATTTGGGGAAAATCGGTATCCGCCGCGCGTACTAGCTATGACAGAGTAGGGTAAAAATGTCCCGGCTATTACTTTAGCGAATAATCAAAGTAGTTTATAAACAACATCTTCTAAAATATGTACTTTGGTAATCGAATATTCGATCGAAAGAATTACTGAATATTCGAATAACAGTTTTGCCATTCCTTTGCATCCCTTATGGATACACAAACAGTAAACAGTGTACCATCCAATTAAATCAATAAACTGCCTTAAACTCTTAATATCAAACATCAAACACCTTCAGCACCTTCCACTAATATCATCACTTCTCTACAATCTAGATCAACATCACCTTCCTTCACATGTTCAAACTCAAATGTTTCTTTTAATAAATCCATTAAGGCTTATTCACTATCCACAAATAAGATAAGATTGTAGCTTAAAATAATCTACATGAAGTTCAATGGAATGATTATGTCTGATTATTTAATTTATCATTAATAAAAAAAAATCTTCTAAAGACTAATTGTATTAGAATTATTTGAATCTATGAACCTAAAAAAAGAACAATAATTACCTTAAAGGGATTATGTTGAAGACTTAATTTGTTTAAATCTATTCCCTTGTTCCAAAAAATAAAAAGTAGAGAAATCTTCAACAAAAAGGGAGACCATGAAGCAATACTTGCTGCCCTTGCTTCAAGAGTTAACGTTACATAACATACAGATTTTTATCAATTTTGTTGTTGTTGTTGTTGTTGATCAATCATGTTCTTTGGTGTATTTTTGTAAGGGGTCACCCAAAGAAGCTTACTGTAAAGTTTAATGGAAATTGGAGATGTAGTTTTAGAGGAGAAAGCAAAATAGGAAGTTGGCCATTTTGTTGTTGTTGCTATTGTTGTTGTTGTTGTTGTTGATCAATCGTGACTCCATAATGTATTTTTGTAGAGGGTCACCCAAAGGGGTTTCCTGGTAAGTATCATTGAATTGAGAGTGGTGGTTTCAGAGAAGATGATTTTTTAAAGCAAAACAGGAAGTCAGCAATTTTGTTGTTGATTGTTTTAATATAAACCAAGTCTCAGGAGATAAATTAATTTTCTGTTTTATTTCAGGTTGTAATAGACAAGTTTATTTATAATGAATTATTTCAGTGCTCATATTTTATTTATTTGATCTTATATATATATATATACTGTACATTTAGTTTTCTGAACTTGTAATTGCATTCAATGGTGTTTAAAAAAAGATTCTTGTTTTGCGACTCAGATATGTGCACATGCATATATTTGTCACATTGACAATTTGTATGTTTCTTCCTTTTTGATGAGGCATTTAACATTGTAATATTTTATACGGTGCTAGGGAGACAACTTAAATAACATTTTTGATTGGTGTGATGAACATCGGATAACGGTACCTTAAATTTGTTTGATTGATATATTTTGCATAAATTATTCTCGTATTACATTTATTTTAGAATTGGAGGACAAACTTTCCCTTATGGGGGAAGTGTAACGGGGTGTTTTATACATATGTTCATGTTAATTTATCATTGCCTGCTTGCGTTTAGATTGCGCGTACATTATATAGTGTGTGAGAGGGTGGTCAGTGTGTATGTATTTAAGTGGTCATTTTAACAACTATCATTTGGATAATATTAGAATTAATTCATACATGTAATTACCAGTAACATTCTATCTCTCAGGCATTGCTGTCCTGACACTTATTGAAGTCGCATCTGAAAAATGTTTTCTAATTTTTTGCATTGTTGTTAAATAATACTTATTACACTGCTGGCCTTTTCCTTTTTGTAATTGGAAATAAAGAATATAAACGGACTGACCCATAATACTTGTATATCCAGGCTACAGTTGAAATATACATCAGCTATTATAGGAGTCCTTTGGACTGAGTGGTGAAGGCATCAGTTTACTGTTTTTTCTTGCCTGTTCTGCAGTGGGTTTGCACCCCAATACAGCCAGATTATTCTAAATACTTTAGTTGTTGCTGTTTTCCTGCAATTTTGGTTTCAAAGAGTCAAATAATTATAAAATAAGTCTTCAGGTACATTTAAATTGATCCAAAAGCATAAGTGAGTCCCTTTAAGTAGTTGTACTACAAAATCTTTGTTTTATAAAAGTTTAAAATAAGAAAATGTAATCAAATTGGAATTTTAAACTAAACTTTAATGGACAAAATTTAAAATATTTCTCACACATTAAAGTTTTCTTGTCTTAATACTATAACCATACAGGCATATTTGCTACCAATAGACAGAGCTTCAACTAAGCAATAACTAACTATTCAATTATTTGTATGGTTGGTTTGATTCCTTCGGCACATTTGTGTTTGGTTGGCTGTTGTCAAGCTCTAAGGTTGTCCAGTTTTCCCTCAACTACAGACTCTCTCCCAACATCATTCCAAGAGAGCGAACTTGTACAAGTTAATAAAACTTCCTTCACAATTGTTGTAGAATAAATAAAGTTTAACTTGAGCATGCTCAGTCTTCTAACATTGTGCACAAAACAGTTATTTCACCAAAAATCCTTGTTATTGAGTAGCTCAGAGACAGGTTACAAACAGTGACAAAAAAACCAATAAGAATTATAAAACAAGAATGTACCTTGTTGTGTTTTTTGACTTTGGTCTTGCATGCTGGTCTCAATCTCAGTGGAAGGTTTGTGAAACACAAGTAGGCCACTGCCATCATAATTTCCATTTTAATTTGCCGCAGCTGTAGCTCCAGCCTGTAATACATTTTAAACAAATTAATAAAATCCTAAAACAAATAAAAATAGAGGTGCATTAACCTAAAGGTAAGTGATCAAGGAGGTTGAGTGAAAAATACTCATGTTTAAAGCTGCAGTCTCACAGGTTGACAACATATTTCACTTTTTGTCTTGGAATGAGCCAATTTCTGCACAGTGTCTGAAAACCAGTGACACAGAGCTGCTGACAAAAAAAAAGTTGGTACATTGTAAGTTGTGTAAGTATTATGTACGTGGAATGTCGTTAGAGTGGAAGTATTATGTACGAGGAATGTTGGTACAGTGTAAGTATTGTGTACGAGGAATGTTGGTACAGTGTAAGTATTGTGTACGAGGAATGTCGGTACAGTGTAAGTATTATGTACGAGGAATGTCGGTACAGTGTAAGTATTATGTACGAGGAATGTCGGTACAGTATTGTGTACGAGGAATGTCGGTACAGTATTGTGTACGAGGAATGTCGGTACAGTGTAAGTATTGTGTACGAGGAATGTCGGTACAGTGTAAGTATTGTGTACGAGGAATGTCGGTACAGTGTAAGTATTGTGTACGAGGAATGTCGGTACAGTGTAAGTATTGTGTACGAGGAATGTCGGTACAGTGTAAGTATTGTGTACGAGGAATGTCGGTACAGTGTAATTATTGTGTACGAGGAATGTGTCGGTACAGTATTGTGTACGAGGAATGTCGGTACAGTATTGTGTACGAGGAATGTCGGTACAGTGTAAGTATTGTGTACGAGGAATGTCGGTACAGTGTAATTATTGTGTACGAGGAATGTCGGTACAGTATTGTGTACGAGGAATGTCGGTACAGTGTAAGTATTGTGTACGAGGAATGTCGGTACAGTGTAAGTATTGTGTACGAGGAATGTCGGTACAGTATTGTGTACGAGGAATGTCGGTACAGTATTGTGTACGAGGAATGTCGGTACAGTGTAAGTATTGTGTACGAGGAATGTCGGTACAGTATTGTGTACGAGGAATGTCGGTACAGTGTAAGTATTGTGTACGAGGAATGACGGTGCAGTGAAAGTATTGTGTACGAGGAATGTCGGTACAGTGTAAGTATTGTGTACGAGGAATGTCGGTACAGTGTAAGTATTATGTACGAGGAATGTCGGTACAGTGTAAGTATTATGTACGAGGAATGTCGGTACAGTGTAAGTATTATGTACGAGGAATGTCGGTACAGTGTAAGTATTGTGTACCAGGTTTGTTGATTAACTGTGTGGACAATTTAGAAGTTTAAAAGCTGCACTCTCACAGATTGATTTTTTTGACAACTTTGATTATATTTGGTCATTAACATACATAGGGACATACATCAATATTGTCTAAGTTTAATATAGTTTTAAATTAGTTTTGTTCAACACAAAGAAAATGATTTACAATGAACAGACTCATGTGAGTGGGGCAGGTCATATTCATGCATCTGAAGAGGATGACCTTTTAAATTTGGCAATTAAAGTGTCTGCTATTTAATAAAAGCTAAAGTGACATCCCTCAAAAATTAAACATTCAAGACATGTGGTAAAAACTGCACAAGCCTATAAGCCTTGCACTGGTGAACTGCTTTCTTGGTTTTATTAAATTCTAGATTTTATATAGACAGGCTTGTTCAAATAATGTGATGCCAAGCACAGGTGTAATAATTTGGTATTGTTTCATGAGGGGAAAAGCTTTTGGCATAAATCATTATATGCATGTTTTGGAGAGTGTAAAGGCTTCCGTTAAAGTTTAAAGTATATTATATACTCCCTAGATTAGATATTGGCTAATACTTCCAAAATTGATTCTTTGGATATACAGAAACTTCCATAATTTTGAAGAAAACTTCCACAGTTGAGAGCTTGGAATTTAAAAATATCAACACCTGGTGTCAATATTACTTTGATGGCCACAATTTGAATCAGGCTTCAAGAAGTATGTATTTTAATAATATGAAATCTCTGATTATGGCAACTTGCCAATTATTTGATGTTTTACTACAAGCTGAAAACTGCGAGAGACCTAAACTTCCAAATTTCAGTAAATACTTCAAATAATGATTGACAGGAAGTTAATACTTCCAGTTTCAAAGTCTTAAATAAACACTCTTTAATACTCCCAAATTAGATTTACTACAATTAATTCTTTGTTTTAATATCCCACAAAGGATGAATAAATGTTGAAAACAATTGTTCTTAAGAAGGATACAGAGTTTAATTTGTAAAAATGTGCATAAAATTAAAAGACTGTATTTCTACCTTATGCCACTATAGTAGATCACAGTAAATCTTTTAACTATCACCAATCATTTAATATTTTTGCAATTTCCTGTTATAAAATACAGGGTTACAAACTTACTTATCAGTAATAAATATTGTACATAAATGCATTTTTTAGTAAGTCGTTAAAGGTTTATCAGTAAAAATTTATGTTTTTACATGTGTATATATTGATTTTGATAAGAGTGTCACTTTAATGAAAGCCCTGGAGCGTTATCTAGAGAAATCACAGGAGTGGTAAGGATCACGCATGTCAGAAAACAAAAAAATAATTTAGAAATATTCAAAAGTGGGTGTTATTTACTTGGCACTTATCACTATTTTCAATTCTAGCTTACCAACATATACTGCAGAATGAAAAAGAGAAGATAAATCATAAAGAATCACAATAATCGTTACATACTTTTGAAAATTGGGTTCTCTGCATCTGTATCCCAATAGGAGGAAGCATCAGTTTTCTCCTCCACCAATACAGGAAATAGTCCTGTTAAAAGGGACAAAAAAGGGCAAACATAATTATATATCAAACTGACTGAAAAAAAGTTGACTTAAACAAGCACAGCACACAGGAGCTTGTAATGTTATACTAGTAGTCATTCGGTCTTAGTCAGCAATATACAACCAGGTTTCTGTTACAAAATCAAGCTTCTTTATTGTGGTTTTGCTCTGAAAACACATATACAAGACAACTAGATTTAGCCACTCAGATATATTTTTTACATTTAGTAAATATTTTCAATACCTTTTTTCAAATATAATTATGTGGAAAGTGTCGGTCGGGTCAAGAAGCTTAAAATTCCAGTTGTAATGAAGTATGATGGCACAGGGAAAGTCCGGAAACAGACAGTGATATATCGGACAATTCATTTTTTATACGGCTGACATGGCGTTATTTGTACTTAACACTTAAATTTTGATGTTGTTATAAATATTCCTTTTCAAAAAAAAATCCGAAAAGAAAAATGCAAGAATCTGTTGATGGAGAATATATTGCGCCATATATATTTGACAGTTTTAATGCTTTCTACACAAGGATAGTCCATTTTGCAACCAAACACTCACAATTAATAAATATGACTTATTAAAAATGAAAAAAAAAAAAATACACTTAAAAATGTCAATAATACAAAACAAACATGAATAACCCGATATTTTCTTTAAAAATTGTCATCCAGCACCATATTCATGAACTCATTTCTACAATGAAAGCTTTGCTAACAATCAATCTTTTAAGCTTTAGGGCCATGGGTGCAGGCATTGTCAAGTTATCACACAGACAAGCTTTTTGCGTTCAAGGTAACTGTGACATTGACCATTGACCGATGACCCCTTCCTCATATATTAAAAGGTGTCATCTACAGTTAAGGCCCAACCCCCAAGTCAAATGTGATGATCATAGGTCCAGGCTTTGTTGAGATATCTCTGGGAGAAGCTTTGTTAACCTTTTCGTGATCTTTGACCCAATGAAATCAAAATCAAGAGGAATCATGAGACTGCTGGTCAGGCCCAACCTTCATGCCAATTTGATGGTCCAGGAATTGTTGTGTTTGACTTCAAGGTCACTGTGACCTTTGACCTTTGACTTGAAGACCCCCAAAATCAATAGGGGTCATCTACTGGTCAGACACCACCTCCAAGTCAAGATTGAGGGCCATGGGTGCAGGCATTGTCAAATTGCCAATCGGACAACCATGTATCATTAAAGGTCACTGTGACCTTAACCTTTGACCCGATGACCACAGCCTCCATGTAAATTTTGACGACCATAGGTCTAGGCATTGTTGATCAATCACTCGGACAAGCTTTAAAATCCTTTTACCATTTAAGGTCACTGTGACCTTGACCTTTGACATGATGACCTCTGAAATCAATAGGGGTCATCTACTGGTCATGCCCTATCTCCATGTCAAGTTTGATGACCATATGTCAAGGAATTGTTGAGTTATCACCCCGACAAGCTTTGGTCTACCGACGGACGGACGGATTGACCGACATGTTCAAAGCAATATATATATATACCCCTCTTATTCAAAGGGGGGCATAAATATCAATGAGTAGGTGTGCAAACTTGTTTGAAGTCAGTTATAAAGCTAAGTGTGAACTGACTTTAATATTGTGCAAACTTAATTATTTGAAGTCAGTAATTAAGCTAAGTGTGAACCCTTTGAAGTCAGTTATTAAGATAAGTGTGAACCCAGTTTAATCTTTCTTCGAAGGATTATTGCACAATGTGATAATTTAGATGCCCTACCTTCTCTAATTAATAAGTCTTTAATATGTGCAAATTATATTTTATATTTCAAAACATTTTAATTATCAACAAATGCTGTTGTTTGATTAGCAATTACTGGGTATGTAAATTTCATACAAATATCTTAAAAATATTATAACTTACCTTCAAATATACATTTAAATAAAAAGGACTGGTGGCTATTTGACCAAATTGGGGCGTTTTGACCAAATTGGGGGCGTTTTAACCATTTTTTTCCAAGTGAGGGCTATTGACCAAAATGGGGCCTATTTGGCTCAATAGTCCAAGTAATTGTATGACGGATTTTTTTTACGATTTTTAATATGACAAATCCTTCATGTACAAATTCTTTTGTATGTATGAAAAGTGGGTAATTATTTGGGATTCTGGGTTAAGGCATATTGCTTATATAAATTATCATAAAAACAAGAAATATTACCAGATAATGTTAATTTAGATTAGTTCCGTACACAAAAAATATCCAACGAATAATTATGAGTTTGAACGGTTTTCTTCATTTCATTCTGTCAAAACATAACAATATATACATGAAGGGAACCTGCAAGGCTTTAGGACACAATTTTAAAACAATCGGATTCCGATGGCCAAGTTGTTATGATTGTACATGTATTTGTGAGGTCTATTTGAAGCTTGTCGGTGGTGGCAGAGTTATTACGATTGGGTTGAGTTGTTCCGCTTGGCATAATTGTTGTCTGTGTCAGTCAACTTTCGTTTTATTTGAAAGGTAAATAATGTGTTAAAATCATGACATTTGTGTTTTAATGCATTAAATGCTTGTTTTGTGCAAAATAACTCTTCACTTACATGGTAAAATATGAATATAAACCTTTATGATCAATTTCAGCCATAAAATACTCCACTTAATACAATTTCAGTATTTTTCAAAACACCCTTGTTTTTTTGTACCAACCAGTTTAGACGTACGGGATCGGAAGAATCCTGTATAACATGTCTATTATTTTAGACTATTTGCCTTAAAATGGCTAGTTGACCAGGTACCGTTTTAATACAATGATTTTAAATCAGTTAGGGTTAGGGCTGAGGTTTTCATTCTTACGCATGTATAGAATTGAGATGTCAATATATTGTTTTGCATTAATTTGAGACGCGACACTATCACAAGATCATGATATCCGAATCTGTGTTCGTCCGATCTCTAGGTACCTCTGCTCATGGTGTTTAAATAGGCAAGGTTTTGCTAAACATGACCATTGAACCGAATGTTTCGTTGATGCCTTTTAAATCACGTTCATCCACCGATGCGATATACTAGTAAGGGCTGCACACGACAACAATTATGCTTCGTCTTTTGCTGCTTTTGTTGTGTTTGGCATATGTAGCAGTCCCGTGGTAGCAGTCAACAGTTTACGGCGTTGGAAATGATCGTTTTACAATAAAAATATTTTGTATGCTCAGGTCGGGGATCCCAAATTTATTTATACACCATTTTCATACAAACTATTTTGACACCTGTGCTTCTTGAGTGACAATGTACTTACTTATGTAATAAACGCCAGAAAACGTTAACGATACAAACGGTTAAAGAATACTACAAAACAAGATTTGCCACCCCGCAAGCGCAGATCCGGATAAATCGGCGAACACTATCTTAGACATTCAATACAGAAGGCGACGTGGGTCCCAGCCTGATCACGTGTAGGGATGCTGAGATATCTTCGAGATTGCCGACCCCATTTTACGGCATTTTGTGCTGCATTTTAGTGTATAAAATAACGTTATAGGCGAATGGAAACTGTCACGTAATAACGTCAGAGATGCACCGACGTGCGCGTGACGTAGGGTATGGTGAGACGTAAATTTCAATACCAGAACCAAGCTCCTATCACTCTTGGTTCCGAAGATACCTTCGAGATTAGCTCCCCCTTAGTAGCTATATGGGAGCGCGTTTTGTGTACGAAATGTCGCGAATTTGCGCGTACTTTGACGCTGCTGAAACCAGTCAAAAACTATCATCCCGCACACCCCAAGGGGTGCATCTTGAAGGGTTTAGCGTCCCCTACATGGAAAAATTGGTCCCAGCCTGATCACGTGTAGGGATGCTGAGATATCTTCGAGATTGCCGACCCCATTTTACGGCATTTTGTGCTGCATTTTAGTGTATAAAATAACGTTATAGGCGAATGGAAACTGTCACGTAATAACGTCAGAGATGCACCGACGTGCGCGTGACGTAGGGTATGGTGAGACGTAAATTTCAATACCAGAACCAAGCTCCTATCACTCTTGGTTCCGAAGATACCTTCGAGATTAGCTCCCCCTTAGTAGCTATATGGGAGCGCGTTTTGTGTACGAAATGTCGCGAATTTGCGCGTACTTTGACGCTGCTGAAACCAGTCAAAAACTATCATCCCGCACACCCCAAGGGGTGCATCTTGAAGGGTTTAGCGTCCCCTACATGGAAAAATTGGTCCCAGCCTGATCACGTGTAGGGATGCTGAGATATCTTCGAGATTGCCGACCCCATTTTACGGCATTTTGTGCTGCATTTTAGTGTATAAAATAACGTTATAGGCGAATGAAAACTGTGACGTAATAACGTCAGAGATGCACCGACGTGCGCGTGACGTAGGGTATGGTGAGACGTAAATTTCAATACCAGAACCAAGCTCCTATCACTCTTGGTTCCGAAGATACCTTCGAGATTAGCTCCCCCTTAGTAGCTATATGGGAGCGCGTTTTGTGTACGAAATGTCGCGAATTTGCGCGTACTTTGACGCTGCTGAAACCAGTCAAAAACTATCATCCCGCACACCCCAAGGGGTGCATCTTGAAGGGTTTAGCGTCCCCTACATGGAAAAATTGGTCCCAGCCTGATCACGTGTAGGGATGCTGAGATATCTTCGAGATTGCCAACCCCATTTTAGGGCATTTTGTGCTGCATTTTAGTGTATAAAATAACGTTATAGGCGAATGGAAACTGTCACGTAATAACGTCAGAGATGCACCGACGTGCGCGTGACGTAGGGTATGGTGAGACGTAAATTTCAATACCAGAACCAAGCTCCTATCACTCTTGGTTCCGAAGATACCTTCGAGATTAGCTCCCCCTTAGTAGCTATATGGGAGCGCATTTTGTGTACGAAATGTCGCGAATTTGCGCGTACTTTGACGCTGCTGAAACCAGTCAAAAACTATCATCCCGCACACCCCAAGGGGTGCATCTTGAAGGGTTTAGCGTCCCCTACATGGAAAAATTGGTCCCAGCCTGATCACGTGTAGGGATGCTGAGATATCTTCGAGATTGCCGACCCCATTTTACGGCATTTTGTGCTGCATTTTAGTGTATAAAATAACGTTATAGGCGAATGAAAACTGTGACGTAATAACGTCAGAGATGCACCGACGTGCGCGTGACGTAGGTGGTGAGACGTAAATTTCAATACCAGAACCAAGCTCCTATCACTCTTGGTTCCGAAGATACCTTCGAGATTAGCTCCCCCTTAGTAGCTATATGGGAGCGCGTTTTGTGTACGAAATGTCGCGAATTTGCGCGTACTTTGACGCTGCTGAAACCAGTCAAAAACTATCATCCCGCACACCCCAAGGGGTGCATCTTGAAGGGTTTAGCGTCCCCTACATGGAAAATTGGTCCCAGCCTGATCACGTGTAGGGATGCTGAGATATCTTCGAGATTGCCGACCCCATTTTACGGCATTTTGTGCTGCATTTTAGTGTATAAAATAACGTTATAGGCGAATGAAAACTGTGACGTAATAACGTCAGAGATGCACCGACGTGCGCGTGACGTAGGGTATGGTGAGACGTAAATTTCAATACCAGAACCAAGCTCCTATCACTCTTGGTTCCGAAGATACCTTCGAGATTAGCTCCCCCTTAGTAGCTATATGGGAGCGCGTTTTGTGTACGAAATGTCGCGAATTTGCGCGTACTTTGACGCTGCTGAAACCAGTCAAAAACTATCATCCCGCACACCCAAGGGGTGCATCTTGAAGGGTTTAGCGTCCCCTACATGGAAAAATTGGTCCCAGCCTGATCACGTGTAGGGATGCTGAGATATCTTCGAGATTGCCGACCCCATTTTACGGCATTTTGTGCTGCATTTTAGTGTATAAAATAACGTTATAGGCGAATGAAAACTGTGACGTAATAACGTCAGAGATGCACCGACGTGCGCGTGACGTAGGGTATGGTGAGACGTAAATTTCAATACCATACCCTATCACTCTTGGTTCCGAAGATACCTTCGAGATTAGCTCCCCCTTAGTAGCTATATGGGAGCGCATTTTGGTGTAACGAAATGTCGCGAATTTGCGCGTACTTTGACGCTGCTGAAACCAGTCAAAACTATCATCCCGCAACCCCAAGGGGTGCATCTTGAAGGGTTTAGCGTCCCCTACATGGAAAAATTGGTCCCAGCCTGATCACGTGTAGGGATGCTGAGATATCTTCGAGATTGCCGACCCCATTTTACGGCATTTTGTGCTGCATTTTAGTGTATAAAATAACGTTATAGGCGAATGAAAACTGTGACGTATAACGTCAGAGATGCACCGACGTGCGCGTGACGTAGGGTATGGTGAGACGTAAATTTCAATACCAGAACCAAGCTCCTATCACTCTTGGTTCCGAAGATACCTTCGAGATTAGCTCCCCCTTAGTAGCTATATGGGAGCGCATTTGTGTACGAAATGTCGCGAATTTGCGCGTACTTTGACGCTGCTGAAACCAGTCAAAAACTACATCCCGCACACCCCAAGGGGTGCATCTTGAAGGGTTTAGCGTCCCCTACATGGAAAATTGGTCCCAGCCTGATCACGTGTAGGGATGCTGAGATATCTTCGAGATTGCCGACCCCATTTTACGGCATTTTGTGCTGCATTTTAGTGTATAAAATAACGTTATAGGCGAATGAAAACTGTGACGTAATAACGTCCAGAGATGCACCGACGTGCGCGTGACGTAGGGTATGGTGAGACGTAAATTTCAATACCAGAACCAAGCTCCTATCACTCTTGGTTCCGAAGATACCTTCGAGATTAGCTCCCCCTTAGTAGCTATATGGGAGCGCGTTTTGTGTACGAAATGTCGCGAATTTGCGCGTACTTTGACCGCTGCTGAAACCAGTCAAAAACTATCATCCCGCACACCCCAAGGGGTGCATCTTGAAGGGTTTAGCGTCCCCTACATGGAAAATTGGTCCCAGCCTGATCACGTGTAGGGATGCTGAGATATCTTCGAGATTGCCGACCCCATTTTACGGCATTTTGTGCTGCATTTTAGTGTATAAAAAACGTTATAGGCGAATGAAACTGTGACGTAATACCGTCAGAGATGCACCGACGTGCGCGTGACGTAGGGTATTGTGAGACGTAAATTTCAATACCAGAACCAAGCTCCTATCACTCTTGGTTCCGAAGATACCTTCGAGATTAGCTCCCCCTTAGTAGCTATATGGGAGCGCGTTTTTGTACGAAATGTCGCGAATTTGCGCGTACTTTGACGCTGCTGAAACCAGTCAAAAACTATCATCCCGCACACCCCAAGGGTGCATCTTGAAGGGTTTAGCGTCCCCTACATGGAAAAATTGGTCCCAGCCTGATCACGTGTAGGGATGCTGAGATATCTTCGAGATTGCCGACCCCATTTTACGGCATTTTGTGCTGCATTTTAGTGTATAAAATAACGTTATAGGCGAATGAAACTGTGACGTAATAACTCAGAGATGCACCGACGTGCGCGTGACGTAGGGTATGGTGAGACGTAAATTTCAATACCGAACCAAGCTCCTATCACTCTTGGTTCCGAAGATACCTTCGAGATTAGCTCCCCCTTAGTAGCTATATGGAGCGCTTTTGTGTACGAAATGTCGCGAATTTGCGCGTACTTTGACGCTGCTGAAACCAGTCAAAACTATCATCCCGCACACCCCAAGGGGTGCATCTTGAGGGTTTAGCGTCCCCTACATGGAAAATTGGTCCCAGCCTGATCACGTGTAGGGATGCTGAGATATCTTCGAGATTGCCGACCCCATTTTACGGCATTTTGTGCTGCATTTTAGTGTATAAAATAACGTTATAGGCGAATGAAAACTGTGACGTAATAACGTCAGAGATGCACCGACGTGCGCGTGACGTAGGGTATGGTGAGACGTAAATTTCAATACCAGAACCAAGCTCCTATCACTCTTGGTTCCGAAGATACCTTCGAGATTAGCTCCCCTTAGTAGCTATATGGGAGCGCTTTTGTGTACGAAATGTCGCGAATTTGCGCGTACTTTGACGCTGCTGAAACCAGTCAAAACTATCATCCCGCACACCCCAAGGGGTGCATCTTGAAGGGTTTAGCGTCCCCTACATGGAAAAATTGGTCCCAGCCTGATCACGTGTAGGGGACGCTGAGATATCTTCGAGATTGCCGACCCCATTTTACGGCATTTTGTGCTGCATTTTAGTGTATAAATAACGTTATAGGCGAATGAAAACTGTGAACGTAATAACGTCAGAGATGCACCGACGTGCGCGTGACGTAGGGTATGGTGAGACGTAAATTTCAATACCAGAACCAAGCTCCTATCACTCTTGGTTCCGAAGATACCTTCGAGATTAGCTCCCCTTAGTAGCTATATGGGAGCGCTTTTGTGTACGAAATGTCGCGAATTTGCGCGTACTTTGACGCTGCTGAAACCAGTCAAAAACTATCATCCCGCACACCCAAAGGGGTGCATCTTGAAGGGTTTAGCGTCCCCTACATGAAAAATTGGTCCCAGCCTGATCACGTGTAGGGATGCTGAGATATCTTCGAGATTTGCCGACCCCATTTTACGGCATTTTGTGCTGCATTTTAGTGTATAAAATAACGTTATAGGCGAATGAAAACTGTGAACGTATAACGTCAGAGATGCACCGACGTGCGCGTGACGTAGGGTATGGTGAGACGTAAATTTCAATACCAGAACCAACTCCTATCACTCTTGGTTCCGAAGATACCTTCGAGATTAGCTCCCCCTTAGTAGCTATATGGGAGCGCGTTTCGTGTACGAAATGTCGCGAATTTGCGCGTACTTTGACGCTGCTGAAACCAGTCAAAACTATCATCCCGCACACCCCAAGGGGTGCATCTTGAAGGTTTTAGCGTCCCCTACATGGAAAAATTGGTCCCAGCCTGATCACGTGTAGGGATGCTGAGATATCTTCGAGATTGCCGACCCCATTTTACGGCATTTTGTGCTGCATTTTAGTGTATAAAATAACGTTATAGCGAATGAAAACTGTGACGTAATAACGCCAGCAGTGCACCGACGTGCGCGTGACGTAGGGTATGGTGAGACGTAAATTTCAATACCAGAACCAAGCTCCTATCACTCTTGGTTCCGAAGATACCTTCGAGATTAGCTCCCCCTTAGTACTATATGGGAGCGCTTTTGTGTACGAAATGTCGCGAATTTGCGCGTACTTTGACGCTGCTGAAACCAGTCAAAAACTATCATCCCGCACACCCCAAGGGGTGCATCTTGAAGGGTTTAGCGTCCCCTACATGGAAAAATTGGTCCCAGCCTGATCACGTGTAGGGATGCTGAGATATCTTCGAGATTGCCGACCCCATTTTACGGCATTTTGTGCTGCATTTTAGTGTATAAAATAACGTTATAGGCGAATGAAAACTGTGACGTAATAACGTCAGAGATGCACCGACGTGCGCGTGACGTAGGGTATGGTGAGACGTAAATTTCAATACCAGAACCAAGCTCCTATCACATTGGTTCCGAAGATACCTTCGAGATTAGCTCCCCCTTAGTAGCTATTTGGGAGCGCTTTTTGTGTACGAAATGTCGCGAATTTGCGCGTACTTTGACGCTGCTGAAACCAGTCAAAAACTATCATCCCGCACACCCCAAGGGGTGCATCTTGAAGGGTTTAGCGTCCCCTACATGGAAAAATTGGTCCCAGCCTGATCACGTGTAGGGATGCTGAGATATCTTCGAGATTGCCGACCCCATTTTACGGCATTTTGTGCTGCATTTTAGTGTATAAAATAACGTTATAGGCGAATGAAACTGTGACGTAATAACGTCAGAGATGCACCGACGTGCGCGTGACGTAGGGTATGGTGAGACGTAAATTTCAATACCAGAACCAAGCTCCTATCACTCTTGGTTCCGAAGATACCTTCGAGATTAGCTCCCCCTTAGTAGCTATATGGGAGCGCATTTGTGTACGAAATGTCGCGAATTTGCGCGTACTTTGACGCTGCTGAAACCAGTCAAAAACTATCATCCCGCACACCCCAAGGGGTGCATCTTGAAGGGTTTAGCGTCCCCTACATGGAAAAATTGGTCCCAGCCTGATCACGTGTAGGGATGCTGAGATATCTTCGAGATTGCCGACCCCATTTTACGGCATTTTGTGCTGCATTTTAGTGTATAAAATAACGTTATAGGCGAATGAAAACTGTGACGTAATAACGTCAGAGATGCACCGACGTGCGCGTGACGTAGTGTATGGTGAGACGTAAATTTCAATACCAGAACCAAGCTCCTATCACTCTTGGTTCCGAAGATACCTTCGAGATTAGCTCCCCCTTAGTAGCTATATGGGAGCGCGTTTTGTGTACGAAATGTCGCGAATTTGCGCGTACTTTGACGCTGCTGAAACCAGTCAAAAACTATCATCCCGCACACCCCAAGGGGTGCATCTTGAAGGGTTTAGCGTCCCCTACATGGAAAAATTGGTCCCAGCCTGATCACGTGTAGGGATGCTGAGATATCTTCGAGATTGCCGACCCCATTTTACGGCATTTTGTGCTGCATTTTAGTGTATAAAATAACGTTATAGGCGAATGAAAAACTGTGACGTAATAACGTCAGAGATGCACCGACGTGCGCGTGACGTAGGGTATGGTAGACGTAAATTTCAATACCAGAACCAAGCTCCTATCACTCTTGGTTCCGAAGATACCTTCGAGATTAGCTCCCCCTTAGTAGCTATATGGGAGCGCGTTTTGTGTACGAAATGTCGCGAATTTGCGCGTACTTTGACGCTGCTGAAACCAGTCAAAAACTATCATCCCGCACACCCCAAGGGGTGCATCTTGAAGGGTTTAGCGTCCCCTACATGGAAAAATTGGTCCCAGCCTGATCACGTGTAGGGATGCTGAGATATCTTCGAGATTGCCGACCCCTTTTTACGGCATTTTGTGCTGCATTTTAGTGTATAAAATAACGTTATAGGCGAATGAAAACTGTGACGTAAATTTCAATACCAGAACCAAGCTCCTATCACTCTTGGTTCCGAAGATACCTTCGAGATTAGCTCCCCCTTAGTAGCTATATGGGAGCGCGTTTTGTGTACGAAATGTCGCGAATTTGCGCGTACTTTGACGCTGCTGAAACCAGTCAAAACTATCATCCCGCACACCCCAGGGGTGCATCTTGAAGGGTTTAGCGTCCCCTACATGGAAAAATTGGTCCCAGCCTGATCACGTGTAGGGATGCTGAGATATCTTCGAGATTGCCGACCCCATTTTACGGCATTTTGTGCTGCATTTTAGTGTATAAATAACGTTATAGGCGAATGAAAACTGTGACGTAATAACGTCAGAGATGCACCGACGTGCGCGTGACGTAGGGTATGGTGAGACGTAATTTCAATACCAGAACCAAGCTCCTATCACTCTTGGTTCCGAAGATACCTTCGAGATTAGCTCCCCCTTAGTAGCTATATGGGAGCGCGTTTTGTGTACGAAATGTCGCGAATTTGCGCGTACTTTGACGCTGCTGAACCCAGTCAAAACTATCATCCCGCACACCCCAAGGGTGCATCTTGAAGGGTTTAGCGTCCCCTACATGGAAAATTGGTCCCAGCCTGATCACGTGTAGGGATGCTGAGATATCTTCGAGATTGCCGACCCCATTTTACGGCTTTTTTTGCTGCATTTTAGTGTATAAAATAACGTTATAGGCGAATGAAAACTGTGACGTAATAACGTCAGAGATGCACCGACGTGCGCGTGACGTAGGGTATGTTGAGACGTAAATTTCAATACCAGAACCAAGCTCCTATCACTCTTGGTTCCGAAATACCTTCGAGATTAGCTCCCCCTTGTAGCTATATGGGAGCGCGTTTTGTGTACGAAATGTCGCGATTTGCGCGTACTTTGACGCTGCTGAAACCAGTCAAAAACTATCATCCCGCACACCCCAAGGGGTGCATCTTGAAGGTTTTAGCGTCCCCTACATGGAAAATGGTCCCAGCCTGATCACGTGTAGGGATGCTGAATATCTTCGAGATTGCCGACCCCATTTTACGGCATTTTGTGCTGCATTTTAGTGTATAAAATAACGTTATGGCGAATGAAACTGTGACGTAATAACGTCAGAGATGCACCGACGTGCGCGTGACGTAGGGTATGGTGAACGTAAATTTCAATACCAGAACCAAGCTCCTATCACTCTTGGTTCCGAAGATACCTTCGAGATTAGCTCCCCCTTAGTAGCTATATGGGAGCGCTTTTGTGTACGAAATGTCGCGAATTTGCGCGTACTTTGACGCTGCTGAAACCAGTCAAAAACTATCATCCCGCACACCCCAAGGGGTGCATCTTGAAGGGTTTAGCGTCCCCTACATGGAAAAATTGGTCCCAGCCTGATCACGTGTAGGGGCTGAGATATCTTCGAGATTGCCGACCCCATTTTACGGCATTTTTGTGCTGCATTTTAGTGTATAAAATAACGTTATAGGCGAATGAAAACTGTGACGTAATAACGTCAGAGATGCACCGACGTGCGCGTGACGTAGGGTATGGTGAGACGTAAATTTCAATACCAGAACCAAGCTCCTATCACTCTTGGTTCCGAAGATACCTTCGAGATTAGCTCCCCCTTAGTAGCTATATGGGAGCGCGTTTTGTGTACGAAATGTCGCGAATTTGCGCGTACTTTGACGCTGCTGAAACCAGTCAAAAACTATCATCCCGCACACCCCAAGGGGTGCATCTTGAAGGGTTTAGCATCCCTACACGGAAAATTGGTCCCAGCCTGATCACGTGTAGGATGCTGAGATATCTTCGAGATTGCCGACCCCATTTTACGGCATTTTGTGCTGCATTTTAGTGTATAAAATAACGTTATAGGCGAATGAAAACTGTGACGTAATAACGTCAGAGATGCACCGACGTGCGCGTGACGTAGGGTATGGTGAGACGTAAATTTCAATACCAGAACCAAGCTCCTATCACTCTTGTTTCCGAAGATACCTTCGAGATTAGCTCCCCCTTAGTAGCTATATGGGAGCGCGTTTTTGTGTACGAAATGTCGCGAATTTGCGCGTACTTTGACGCTGCTGAAACCAGTCAAAAACTATCATCCCGCACACCCCAAGGGGTGCATCTTGAAGGGTTTAGCGTCCCCTACATGGAAAAATTGGTCCCAGCCTGATCACGTGTAGGGATGCTGAGATATCTTCGAGATTGCCGACCCCATTTTACGGCATTTTGTGCTGCATTTTAGTGTATAAAATAACGTTATAGGCGAATGAAAACTGTGACGTAATAACGTCAGAGATGCACCGACGTGCGCGTGACGTAGGGTATGGTGAGACGTAAATTTCAATACCAGAACCAAGCTCCTATCACTCTTGGTTCCGAAGATACCTTCGAGATTAGCTCCCCCTTAGTAGCTATATGGAGCGCTTTTTGTGTACGAAATGTCGCGAATTTGCGCGTACTTTGACGCTGCTGAAACCAGTCAAAAACTATCATCCCGCACACCCCAAGGGGTGCATCTTGAAGGGTTTAGCGTCCCCTACATGGAAAAATTGGTCCCAGCCTGATCACGTGTAGGGATGCTGAGATATCTTCGAGATTGCCGACCCCATTTTACGGCATTTTGTGCTGCATTTTAGTGTATAAATAACGTTATAGGCGAATGAAAACTGTGACGTAATAACGTCAGAGATGCACCGACGTGCGCGTGACGTAGGGTATGGTGAGACGTAAATTTCAATACCGAACCAAGCTCCTATCACTCTTGGTTCCGAAGATACCTTCGAGATTAGCTCCCCCTTAGTAGCTATATGGGAGCGCGTTTGTGTACGAAATGTCGCGAATTTGCGCGTACTTTGACGCTGCTGAAACCAGTCAAAAACTATCATCCCGCACACCCCAAGGGGTGCATCTTGAAGGTTTAGCGTCCCCTACATGGAAAAATTTGTCCCAGCCTGATCACGTGTAGGGATGCTGAGATATCTTCGAGATTGCCGACCCCATTTTACGGCATTTTGTGCTGCATTTTAGTGTATAAAATAACGTTATGTCAGAGATGCACCGACGTGCGCGTGACGTAGGGTATGGTGAGACGTAAATTTCAATACCAGAACCAAGCTCCTATCACTCTTGGTTCCGAAGATACCTTCGAGATTAGCTCCCCCTTAGTAGCTATATGGGAGCGCGTTTGTGTGTACGAAATGTCGCGAATTTGCGCGTACTTTGACGCTGCTGAAACCAGTCAAAAACTATCATCCCGCACACCCCCAGGGGTGCATCTTGAAGGGTTTAGCGTCCCCTACATGGAAAAATTGGTCCCAGCCTGATCACGTGTAGGGATGCTGAGATATCTTCGAGATTGCCGACCCCATTTTACGGCATTTTGTGCTGCATTTTAGTGTATAAAATAACGTTATAGCGAATGAAACTGTGACGTAATAACGTCGAGATGCAACCGACGTGCGCGTGACGTAGGGTATGGTGAGACGTAAATTTCAATACCAGAACCAAGCTCCTATCACTCTTGTTCCGAAGATACCTTCGGATTAGCTCCCCCTTAGTAGCTATATGGGCGCTTTTTGTGTACGAAATGTCGCGAATTTGCGCATACTTTGACGCTGCTGAAACCAGTCAAAAACTATCATCCCGCACACCCCAAGGGTGCATCTTGAAGGGTTTAGCGTCCCCTACATGGAAAAATTGGTCCCAGCCTGATCACGTGTAGGGATGCTGAGATATCTTCGAGATTGCCGACCCCATTTTACGGCATTTTGTGCTGCATTTTAGTGTATAAATAACGTTTAGGCGAATGAAAACTGTGACGTAATAACGTCAGAGATGCACCGACGTGCGCGTGACGTAGGGTATGGTGAGACGTAAATTTCAATACCAGAACCAAGCTCCTATCACTCTTGGTTCCGAAGATACCTTCGAGATTAGCTCCCCCTTAGTAGCTATATGGGAGCGCTTTTGTGTACGAAATGTCGCGAATTTGCGCGTACTTTGACGCTGCTGAAACCAGTCAAAAACTATCATCCCGCACACCCAAGGGTGCATCTTGAAGGGTTTAGCGTCCCCTACATGGAAAAATTGGTCCCAGCCTGATCACGTGTAGGGATGCTGAGATATCTTCGAGATTGCCGACCCCATTTTACGGCATTTTGTGCTGCATTTTAGTGTATAAAATAACGTTATAGGCGAATGAAAACTGTGACGTTATTACGTCACAGTGCACCGACGTGCGCGTGACGTAGGTATGGTGAGACGTAAATTTCAATACCAGAACCAAGCTCCTATCACTCTTGTTCCGAAGATACCTTCGAGATTAGCTCCCCCTTAGTAGCTATATGGGAGCGCGTTTTGTGTACGAAATGTCGCGAATTTTTGCGCAATTTCTCG